>NC_090323.1:169197896-169497896 GCF_040869045.1 Eurosta solidaginis
TCTTGCGCGTAATATGCACTGGATATATGTATGTTCAGCATGACATTGAAAACCAAGGTAGATGCTGTTCTAAGAGCGCTGTTGATATCAACAGGGCTGTTCTTTGTACTGGCAATAACATTTTTGTTATGATCGCTGTGTCTAGTGCTTTCCATCAGTGTACTTTCCTTGGCAAGAGCACCCACCTGCTATCAGCTGTTGCCTCCCTGCGGCACTTTATAACTACAACATCCACGCCGATGGCACTACGCTACCGACTCTCCTACACCCTAAAATCTTGGGTGTGACGTGTGATCAGCTCTCAGAATCGCTACGGGCTGTCTTCTTATGTCCTCAGAACACCATCTACATAATGAGGCCAGAATACTCCCCATCAGGGAGAGAAATGCGATGCTAACCAAACAGTTCCTGTTGAATACCCAGAAACCTGAGCATCCCAACAGACATCTGATTAATGAGCCAACACCGCCTAGGGACTTAAGGAGTAATCTCCGTAAGCATTTTGAGGAAATACGGCACCTGAGAACTCAGCCGTATGAAGCAAAAAACACAAGCAGGCCCTTGGTGAACTCCACAAACAGGCGTCGGACCCTTATGCCAGGAACTGCCCGGTGAATCCAGTACTCAAAGAACAGTACCCAAAACTTGCGGAAGAGGAACGCATACTCCCCAGGGTAACGCGAGTCACTCTAGGTCAACTTCGTTCTGGATACTGTAACAGGTTAAACTCTTACCTATCCAGAATCAATCCCGACATACAAAATGTATGCCCCGCTTGCAATGTGTCCCCACATGACACCAACCATCTCTTTAATTGTAATGTGGAACCAACGCCTCTAACACCCCTTTCATTATGGTCCACTCTTGTTGAAACAGCAAGTTTCTTCAGACTCCCGTTAGAGAATATTGATGACAATTTGTGATCGGTCGCAGCTGTTAGGTGGGGCGAACCACTGCTACAACAACAAATGGAGAAAGAAAACTCTCATGTGGCGAGCCTTTGCACACTTTCCCCTAGCAGGGGCCGCCCTTCATACTCCACTGCGACAGTTATTTTGCACAAAAGATGGTTAACGAATTTAACCATGGTCCCATGAATCATTAGTCAGCCAGGGCTACTTCCAGAGACTGTTGGGCATTCTCTGTGTAAATGCCGACTTTAGCCAGAACACGTCTGAGTACCTAGATACTTGAATGAAAATGGATATTTCAAATATTCTTGATTTTATTCCCAAAAAACTGGCTGGTAGTAGCGTATATCCTATCTAACACTCATTCGAACTTTTATGGCACCAAACCGGATTCTCAATAGCTAATTATGCGACCTGGGTCGCAGCCATTATATCCATTCACCTTAATGAACTCTTCTAATCTTGAATTTTTGTATGTTATTTTATTACATTCCCCATCACATACTTACCAATTAATTGCACTAAATTTGGATGTTTCATCTCTTTCATAATGGCTGCCTCTTCAAGGAAATCTTTGAGTGCCATTGTATCCTCTTTCAATGTCTTCACAGCCACCGTATTGCCATAACGCTTCCAAACAGCCTCGTACACTTCACCGTACTGACCGCCGCCCAACTTATGCTTCATCACAATGTCCGTACGACAGATTTCCCATTCGTCCGGTTCGGGACTGAGTGGAAAAACGGTCGGTTTATTTTGTTTAGGCGCTGGATAAAGAAGTGGCGTAATTAATCCATGCCCCTCATGTTGTACACTATGATGGTGCACAAGTTCGGCGAGTGTATTAAATTTGGCTTCCGCTGTGACAAAAACTTTACCATCCGGATCCTCTGAGATGCGATAATGATACACACGTCCTTCATATCTAAAAGAGTAAAACATCTCATATTCAAAACAGGTGATCAATTTGTCAACCCTTTCTTCAAACATACCTCAAACTAATACTGCGTTGACCAGGGGAACTTTCACTTTCACGCACCAAAAAACTTCCATTGATGCCTGAACTGAGCAAATATTCGGCTGCATTACGCGATATGGGTCCATGATACCAAGAGTGTTTCTCTAATGAATTAAGTGGCGTAACATAGTTCGATGGCACCCAGCCAACATTACCAGAGTCTGAATGTGCTTCACACCATTCGCCCGATTTGTTATATGACAAAATACGCACTTGTTCGCCTTTCTTAAGACTCAACTGATTCTCACCACCAGCTTGAAAGTCATACAATGCTACAAATAATTGTGGATCGTCTTCTTCGGGTCCGGGCGCTAGTAGATTTTCTTTGGATGTCCAGCGATGTGCAGATTCAAAACCCGATGTGGCTGAACTGTGACTTTGAGTGTGTAGTGAAACGCCATCTTGACATTGTAAATCGGCATCGGGCAGTAATGCTGTACCGGCAGGAATGTGTGGTAGCGGGCGGGATTGTCGCAGCGCTTCTGTAAATTGTAAGACAATAAAAGAGAGGGTTTTTATTAATAATTGTGGGACATGGAGTTTCTTGATTTCTAATGCAAATACAATGGATTAGTAATAAACATGAGCAAAAATAGTGGTGATTCCAAAGGGAATGGCATTTTTATGGATTGATTTTACACGCGTTTTTGACATGGCGCCCGAGTCTGTTATCTCGCCTGCCCTGATGTATGTAGTTCTCGGCATCCTGGACGAACATTAGCACCAACTAATGATGATATTGCATGAACTTATTTTTTTTAAGAGAAAATATCAGATCTTTGAGTTCAGGGCTGAGAATAATAACCGATATGTCACAAAATAATTCGAGGGTGGTCCGGGTAGTGGTTTCAACGGTCTGGGAGATCTATCCGTAGGGAAACAACTTGAAACAGGTTTTCGTATAGCTAAGAATCCACAAAGCCGATGAGAGGACGAGACAATGGAGCGAATTCGCTGAGATTGTGCAGCTCTCATCTGCATCAGATTTCACATTTTTAAGCTCTTTTCTCGATAGTGCACGTATAGGTTTTAGGCATTAGCTCCTGCTCTATTAAACTGAATAAACAATTCATTTTCAGAAGCCGACGATGTACATATATATGTATACTTAGATGAGCACAATAAAGCTGGACGAGAAAAAACCAAGAGAATGCTATTTCCACTTAAACACACTAAAAAAAACGTAGAACAACATATTTGAGTGTATAGTTGAATATACAGTAGGTGCAATATATAGGGTCTACCAGAGCTGTAAAATGATTTAATCAATACAGTTATAAATCAAGATTGATTCATTTTACAAACATGATTGTTTGATTTCATATATATAAGCCAAGTTTGAATGCGATTTCATTTTTTCCATTCAAAAATTCCGTTAGTGATTGCATGACTGTAAAAAAAGCATTCAGATTGATTGTGAATGCATCGAGAGCACTCCCACTCATTATGATTGCAAAATTTGTTGACTGCAATCACTTTTTCATTCAGTTCCATTGAAATATCTGCTTTCAGGGTTGATACTTTCGTACTTTTAATGGCTAGCATACCTGTGATTGGTTTGAAGTTGTCAAAATAGTTATAACTAACCGGGCTGCCATATTTCATTTAAAACATTATGTTTGATTCTAAAAAGTTTTATTCGGGGAATTTTTCCCGAAATTATTGGAATTCAATTTTACATGCTTCAGTTCTGATTGAAATAAATAAGAAACACGAATAAATGAGTTAATACATTCGTAAAACATAACTGGAATAAAATATTATTTCCAATAAAATAATTTCCAATTATAAATCCCAAATGTGGTTCTCGCATTCAATAGCGACGGTAACTCTGACTCAATGTTTTGACATTTTATATTCTATAACAGTATTTTGGTATTTTCTACAAAAATAAGCATAACTTTTTTAAAAGTTAAGTAGAAATCTATTGCCACATAAATACGGAATATAATAAAGTGCTTCTTGTAGATTATAGTGCAGTGAAGGTGGAGAAAAATGCGTTTAAAAACCTGATACGGTAGACGTCAAATAGTTGTGTACAGTGTTCCTCTTTATATCAAAAACACATCAAATGTGATTGTATTATTCAAAGGCCCGGTATTTTTTGATCTTCCCCAAATATATATTCTCAGACCGCGATACTATTTCTCTTGCAGATATAAGCTTGTTTTTGCAAAACATTTATTTCATCATTTCTTGATATGGTTAACTTTGCTAATCAGTGATTTTACATTTTATAATTTTGGACCTCTGTCTATTTCACCATGCACAAGTAACCTGAATTCTTTATAGCATTTTAATGATATCTTTATGAAGCAAAACTCACATCTGGGACAGTATTGAATACTGTTACTAGCAAATATGTATTGAAATTGAACAACATCTGTAAAGCATGTTTCAATGTATCTAAGTATAAGTCATTATCAACAAAAAAAAAAAACCAAAAAAAAAAACAAGCTATTCTGAAACTTAAAAAATCCATTTTCCGATTTACCAAGTCTTTGGCATTGTGTGCATAACATAAAATAAACCAGGGGTGTGATATCTCTGTGCATAGACTAAGCTTCCCGTTGCTTTTGGTACAAATAAAGGCATAAGGGTGATCAAAATCAAGGAGAAAGGGGGATTTTGTACAGATTATAATTTGTAAAAACGATTTTTGTTTTCTTGGAGCCCCTGCAATAGTTTTGAAAGTTTAGGCAGCTAATGGTATCAAAATTTACCACTATTTTAAATGAAAAATATGACCGATATCGTTTTGCAGGCTTTTTGAAAATTTGTTTATATAAAAAGATGAAATTCGCATGACAACAACGTGATGTTTTATTAATAGTGTAACTATATTGTACTTTTAATCACGTTAGCTGGCTATAAGCCTTTTTCTTTATATTTCGTGTTTGTTGAAAATGCTACACTGTATCTGGAAGGCGATGTTTTTTCTATTGTTATAAACAAAAAAATATATAAAAATAAAAAAATTTCATTAATGACATAAGCACAATATTGGACTACCTACCCAATTGGAAACTTTATTGCTCATACAATATATATCGCCGTGTCCTTTCCAAGAATAGGTTAGCAAAAAAAAATTGGATTTCGCCCAAATAACTAAGTTAATAATAATATTTAGTTTTTATTTTTTATTTTTTTTTTTAGTTCTCGGCATCCTGGACGAACATTAGCACCAATTAATGATCATATTGCATGGCGCCCGAGTCCTGCCGACTAGCTGTCCCGAATAGCTGTAAATTCAGATAAGATGAACTTATTTTTTTAAGAGAAAATATCAGATCTTTGAGTTCAGGGCTGAGAATAATAACCGATATGTCAGAACATAATTCGAGGGTGGTCCGGGTAGTGGTTTCAACGGTCTGGGAGATCTATCCGTAGGGAAACAACTTGAAATAGGTTTTCGTATAGCTAAGAATCCACAAAGCCGATGAGAGGACGAGACATGGGAGCGCATTCGCTGAGATTGCGCAGCTCTCATCGGCATCAGATTTCACATTTTTAAGCTCTTTTCTCGATAGTGCACGTATAGGTTTTAGGCATTAGCTCCTGCTCTATCAAACTGAATAAAAAATTCATTTTCAGAAGCCGACGATATACATATGTATATACATATGTATACTTAGATGAGCCCAATAAAGCTGGAAGAGAAAAAAACCAGAGAATGCTATTTCCACTTAAAAACGCACAAAAAAAAAAAAAAAAATAGAGCAACATATTTGAGTGTATAGTTGAATATACAGTAGGTGCAATATATAGGGTCTACCAATGAGTACAGTTTGATATTGTTATATCATGAGAATCATATACCTTTTATTTTAAGAAATTTTTTCCACATTTTTGGTAGTAAGTGTTTTTTACTGAGTGTAGAAAGCGGACTTAAAAGCCATTTAAATCTGTGTTCTGTATTTTGTTCAAATGTATCTTTTAAGAGTTCAAAAATATTAAAAAAAACTTTGAATTATTTATTTAAAATTTTAAGTCAAAAAGCTGACATGGTTCTGTAGTCCGTAAAATTTTAGTCTAACAATTTTTAGAATTTTTTCCTCCGGCCTGACATGACTGTTAGAAGTTTACACCTCTTAATATCTCTTTCCTCTCTCCCCCTCATTTTTTATTTGTTTCTCTTATTCGCTCCTCGCTTTGCCTTTGTCTCTCTCTGCGTCTCTTTCTTCCTCTCCGTCTTTTTCCCTCCCTCGCCCTCTATCTATCTCCATCTCTTCCTCTCTAACGATCTCTCCTTCTCCCTCCCGCACTTCATCTGTATCTATCTTCATAAAAACTTTTATCTCTTTCTTAGTCTTTGTCCTTGCTCGTTTTTCCTGTCTTTAGTTCTTATCTCTGACCATCAGTTACTCCCAGGCCAAATCCAAGTCCATTGGTTCTGAAATAATCCCGAAGTGATCCTGAAATGATCGTGTAACTGCCATGAAAATTTTCCGAATTGGTATCGAAATAGTAAAAATCATTCCAAAAATAGCCGACGTGCCTAAGTAGTCCCAAAATGGTCCAAGAATATACGATACAGTTCCACCCCGTTTAAAATTTTATCGAAGTCCGGAAGTCCCCTTAAAATTCAACGTGATTGAATATACCAGAAAACTAAAAAAAAAATTGTTTCTCTATCAAAAACTTTAGAACGTAGATTTATATGATTGCGAAATTAGCGTGTTTTTTCATGGAGATCTAAAATAACACTTCCAACGCAAACTTGTCCCAATTGGAACATCCCAAATATTCCACTTCTCCATAAAGAACAACAAAATATAGTTACCGAACTAGCAACTGTTTAAACAACAACGGCGTAGTGATCTGCTTTGTTTCAAATGAATGCCGAGGCAATAATGTGTAGTCGACGTATTGGCAATCAACAAAAGTACCTCATTCACATTTTACAATCAGTACATTTTGCTGTCGTTGCATACAATTGACATAAAATACAATGTGCAGCGAGCAAATACCTAGCCAACAACTTCATGGATATCAATTGACACTTGATTTCTTTTCATCAATAGTTAACTTATATTGAAATATGTGTACTAGGGTGGGTCGATTTGTATGGACGAAAGTTAACTGATATCGCGCCATCGATTTTTCGATAGGATTTGGGCTCAGGAAAAAAGTTCCACTACGCATACCCAAAAAAATAATTTTCGAGCCTGCGAAATTTAATTTTTTTCACTTTTTTTCGACTTTGATTTTTAAGGTTTCTTCATGGCCTACTAAAAAAATTTTCAAACAAATGAAATCTTAAAAATCATCTCCTACTAAAAAAATGTTCAAACAAATGAAATCTTAAAAATCAAAGTCGACAAAAAGTCAAAACAAAGAAATTTCGCAGGCTCGAAAATAATTTTTTTGGGTATGCGTAGTGGAACTTTATTTCCTGAGCCCAAATCCTATCGAAAAATCGATGGCGCGATATCGGTTAATAAATCGGCCCAGTCTAATGTGTACATATGTATGTATGTGCACATGAAATTTTAGCCTCGGCCATGAAACTTAGAAATCTTAGTGGGAAAATATTGCTATATTTTTGGCGCGGTTTTATTAGTGTGCCCACCTCTCCCTTAAATTCCTTCGAAGAAATCACTTCCTGCTGAAGCCGGTATACAATTTTGGTAAAATTTGGAAGAGTTTCGAGAATTCAAATTTAGATGTCTTAAATCTACCGGCTGGTTTTTGTCTTCGTAAAAGCAAAGGCTGATATCACCGCTAAACAGAGAACGCGACGGACAGACAGGACAACAGTAGAGCCTTGTGACTTATACCCAAAGAACCAGGAGCTGGGATGCGCGAAAAGTAGGCACGGTGTTGATTTGGAAGTGGGAAAGGGACTTAGTCCTCAAGAGTTTTCGCGATTCGCATCAAGACGAGTTTTTTCGATATAGCATTTTCCTGCGCTCCAATAGATGATGGGACGGACGGTATTTGGACTTTTACCATGACAAAGTAGAGAACGATTACCAATTATATACTTTGTATCGATGTTGTTTTTCTAGAACCGAATGCTTTAAAAACAAACACCAAAAAACCCTTTTTATTTTTACTAGAAAACATGAGACATTATGCAAAATAAGAAAACTTGTTTTGAGAAAACCGCATTAAAAGGGAATGCGCATACAACAAAGCAATTGAATAATCATTTCAATTCATGAGATAAGATATTCAAACAAAAAATACATATCAAACAAATAACAAAATATACAATCAGCAACGGGTACTTGAAGTGATGAGTACAAACACAAGTACTATGCGGTATAAATTTCATGGTTAAGGGTAGTGGTGGCAAACTATGGATAGTTGGCGATAGCTTGGGTTTAATCATCGATAGTGATGATACTTCTTTTATGGCAACATTGAGAAACTGTGGAGAGCGATATTAAAACTTAAAATTAGTTCTATACAAAGATCCTAGGTTAGGCTAGGTAAAGGTAGGTTGAGTGGTAGCCACCCCGGCAGGGCGAGCGCACTTCAACAACACGAGGGTTTGTTGTGATACTATATCTGATAACGGTGACGTAACCTACAGCTATTTGGAGAACCGTTGACTGGCAACGATGTAGTCTCGAATAAGAACGATCTCTATCCTGGATAAGTCTTTCGGAGAGCCTAGTATGTCGTCCGCCTTGGTATGATGGTAGCGTGCTCCCCCCAACACACCTAAGATTCTGCGTTCACATCACGGGCAAAGCAACATCAAAATTTTAGAAACAAGTTTCTTCAATTAGAAGAACAATTTTCTAAGCGGGGTCGCTCCTCGACAGTGTTTGGCAAGCACTAAGAGTGTATTTATACCAGTGAAAACTCTTATGCCTTGCAGATGCCGTTCGGAGTCGGTCCCGCCTCGCCAATTTGTATGAAAAACTAAAGGGAGCATGGCGCAAATTGGAAGAGAAGCTTGGCCTAAAAACTCTTCGGAGGTTGTCGCACCTTACATTAATTTCTTTATTTTATTCTTTTTAGTTTCGGAAATAGCTGGACAGTCAAACATGAAGTGTCTCGATGATTCCACCTTGTCATCTTCCACGCAGCTGCAGCAAGAGGGGTTTCCAGTATATTGAGCCGTATCGGATGGACCCCTATTGGACAGTGACTCGTGAAACCCATCTGATAGATCATCAGTGCCAGATAAGCCTTGATGAACCCAATAATTTACGAAAACCCCTTGCTATCCCTTTCCGGCCAAAAGGATCTCGCTATCCTGCAAGTGGTAGTGCCCGCCCAGAGTTTGCTTAGCTGACTCGAGGGCCATCGATAGCGGAGCACACCGCAGGTGGCCAGAGGTACGCCGTATTCTCTACAGTCATCTACAATCGGTTCAATTATACGCATACCTGCTAAAAAGTCTTCGGGAAATTTTGTATTTTTTTCTGTCCCAGGACCCAGATGATATTAATATTAAAATATTTCAACGTAACCTCAAGCGAGACCAGGCATTCCCATACCATCCTTGATCAACCTACAGTTGCATCCGCATCCACTATCCGCTTGGAAGACGCTGCAAGTGATGAGACAATTTAAACCAGCGGCTTACATCGAACCCCTGACCGATAACCCCTCCTACAACCTTCCCATCCAACTTCGACCCATCTGTGGACCAGATCTTGTATCTACTAGTAAAAAGGACCAGCTCCATTCTTTCACGGTTAAGTGCAAGTTTGCATGACTCAACCCACCTAGTCCAGATAGCCGCAAATATCGCACAAGGAGTTCAGAAATTTACCTCTGACAATGATTGTCAGGTTATTCGCACAACCCACCACTCGGCAGCCCAGTCAGCTCGTTTGCTCCACTGGCAGCTCGTTTACTACCACAAATTTTCTGTTCTCTAGAAATGCTAAATGGAGTGTTTGACTTTCATAACTACAATCTAAATATATCTACTATTTAGGAAACTTTTTTCCGGGAAGTAGACCAGGGGCAGACCTATTTCAAATACTAGAGTTGGTGTGATTTTCCTCTGAAGAGATGTAGGCTGAGCTTCTCTTGGCGAGGCGGGACCTACATGTTTTATGCTGATTTCGAACGGCATATGAAAGGGTGTCCCTAACAGAACCTTAAATAGGACGTTTAGAAAACAAATTCTGAGATAGCGCGTTTTTTAAAACAAATTTGGTGTAAGGGTTTCTTAAAAAAATACTGAGAGGGTGTTTTCGAAATGACAGTGGAGATATGGTGATTTTGCAAATGGGCGTTGAAATGCAAAAGAATTTTTCAAAGCTAATCCTATACCGTTAATACTATATAGTATCGACTAGTTGCGATAACGACCTTCTTCGATTGTGATATCGATGTGTTGCCATAACCAGTTAAGGGTTTATGAGAGAGAGAGTGAAGACAAAGAAGCTTGAATCAGTTACCTGAATATCAAATATCATCAAAGAGGCCACAATTGCCGCCAGAATGGATGAGAACTGGAATTGTATAGGCAATTTATGTATCACTATACGTGATAATTTCACTGTAAACGTGATAATTTTGTTTGTGCATATTTATGTTTGTGTGTTTGTTGGTTGATATGCATTTTCATTGAGAAAATAAATAATTCACGATGTCGTAAAGTGGCGATGAGGAAAAAAATCGTGCTTTGCAGTTATGTAGTTTTTGTTTTTTTATACTCAGTTGAGCAGAGCTCACAGAGTATATTAACTTTGATTGGATAACGGTTGGTTGTACAGGTATACAGGAATCGAGATAGATATAGACTTCCATATATCAAAATCATCAGTATCGAAAAAAAATTCGATTGAGCCATGTCCGTCCGTCCGTCCGTCTGTCCGTTAACATGATAACTTGAGTAAATTTTGAGGTATCTTGATGAAATTTGGTGTGTAGGTTCCTGGGCACTCATCTCAGATCGCTATTTAAAATGAACGATATCGGACAATAACCACGCCCACTTTTTCGATATCGAAAATTTCGAAAAATCGAAAAAGTGCGATAATTCATTACCAAATACGGACTAAGCGATGAAACTTGGTACATGAGTTGAACTTATGACGCAGAATAGAAAACTAGTAAAATTTTGGACAATGGTCGTGGCACCGCCCACTTTTAAAAGAAGGTAATTTATAAGTTTTGCAAGCTGTAATTTGGCAGTCGTTGAAGATATCATGATGAAATTTGACAGGAACGTTACTCTTATTACTATATGTCTGCCTAATAAAAATTAGCAAAATCGGAGAACGACCACGCCCACTTTTTAAAAAAAATTTTTTTTTTAATTCAAATTTTAAAATAAAAGTTAATATCTTTACAGTATATAAGTAAATTATGTCAACATTCAACCCCAGTAATGATATGTTGCAACAAAATACAAAAATAAAAGAAAATTTTAAAATGGGCGTGGCTCCGCCCTTTTTCATTTAATTTGTCTAGGATACTTTTAATGCCATAAGTCGAACAAAAATTTACCAATCCTTGTGAAATTTGGTAGAGGCTTAGATTCTAGGACGATAACTGTTTTCTGTGAAAAAGGGCGAAATCGGTTGAAGCCACGCCCAGTTTTTATACACAGTCGACCGTCTGTCCTTCCGCTCGGCCGTTAACACGATAACTTGAGCAAAAATCGATATATCTTTACTAAACTCAGTTCACGTACTTATCTGAACTCACTTTGTATTGGTGTAAAAAATGGCCGAAATCCGACTATGATCACGCCCACTTTTTCGATATCGAAAATTACGAAAAATGAAAAAAATGCCATAATTATATACCAAATACGAAAAAAGGGTTGAAACATGGTAATTGTATTGGTCTATTGACGCAAAATATAACTTTAGAAAAAAACTTGGTAAAATGGGTGTGACACCTACCATATTAAGTAGAAGAAAATGAAAAAGTTTTGCAGGGCGAAATCAAAAGCCCTTGGAATCTTGGAAGGAATACTGTTCGTGGTATTACATATATAAATAAATTAGCGGTACCCGACAGATGGTGTTCTGGATCACCCTGGTCCACATTTTGGCCGATATCTCGAAAACGCCTTCACATATACAACTAAGGGCCACTCCCTTTTAAAACCCTCATTAATACCTTTAGTTTGATACTCATATCGTACAAAAAATTCTAGAGTTACCCCTGACCCACCTTTATGGCGATATCTCGAAAAGGCATCCACCTATAGAACAAAGGCCCACTCCCTTTTAAAACCCTCATTAATACCTTTAATTTGATACCCATATCGTACAAAAAATTCTAGAGTTACCCCTGACCCACCTTTATGGCGATATCTCGAAAAGGCATCCACCTATAGAACAAAGACCCACTCCCTTTTAAAACCCTCATTAATACCTTTAATTTGATACCCATATCGTACAAAAAATTCTAGAGTTACCCCTGACCCACCTTTATGGCGATATCTCGAAAAGGCATCCACCTATAGAACAAAGGCCCACTCCCTTTTAAAACCCTCATTAACACCTTTCATTTGATACCCATATCGTACAAACAAATTCTAGAGTCACCCCTGGTCCACCTTTATGGCGATATCTTGAAAAGGCGTCCACCTATAGAACTAAGGCCCACGCTCTTTTAAAATACTCATTAACACATTTCATTTGATACCCATATTGTACAAACGCATTCTAGAGTCACCCCTGGTCCACGTTTATGGCGATATCCCGAAAAGGCGTCCACCCATAGAACTAAGGCCCACTCCCTTTTAAAACACTTGTTAACACCTTTCGTTTGATACCCATATTGTACAAAAGCATTCTAGAGTCAACCCTGGTCCACTTTTATAACGATATTCCGAAAAGGCGTCCACCTATAGAACTAAGGCCCACTCCCTTTTAAAATACTCATTAACACCTTTCATTTGATACCCATATCGTACAAACAAATTCTAGAGCCACCTCTGGTCCATCTTTATGGCGATATCCCGAAATGGCGTCCATCTATAGAACTATGGTCCACTTCCATTTGATACACATGTCATACAAACACATTCCAGGGTTAGCCTAGGTTCTTTTTACAACATGGTGATTTTCCCTTACTTTGTCTCCACAGCTCTCAACTGAGTATGTAATGTTCGGTTACACCCGAACTTAGCCTTCCTTACTTGTTTTTTCTCTTTTTGGTATTGAAGAAGCCACATTTTTCTTGTGGGAAGATTCTTAAGAAATTGCAGGAATGTTAAAGGTACAAAAATCATTAGTGCCATTTCTACTGTTTTTAGGTGGGAAACAAATTTTAAGAAGTTTTCAGTGTTGTAGTTCTGGTAATAACTTGTTTTAGTTGATTGCGAACAACATAAATTAGTATGTAAAGGCGAGCAAACAGGGATTTTTGTCCAAATGTACTAGTATAATTCCAGCGGCTAGTAATGACAGAAAAAGCACAACTCCAGAGCTCAGGTCGGGATATGTTACACAGAGAAGAGTTGACGCAAAATGGTCAGAAAGGAACTGACGCCAAGCACTCGGGAATCTGCGCGTGGGAGCTGATTAGTATCAGAAACATCCACGAATCAAATAAACCGCTCCGATCCTGCGCTCAGCGGTATGGTACAATGCGGTTAAGTTGATGTACAATGCGGTTAAGTTGATGGCCTACAATGCAAAATAAATGCGCATGGTTGGAGGTAGTGGATAGATCATTGATCCCATATACCCCATTCGAATGAATGGATACAATGGGGAAGTCGGAGGACGCGCCGAACGTGTTCAAGCGTCAAAAGTCGAATATACCGGCACGGAATTGGTACATATACCCATGGAGGAGGATCAGCACTAAAACCATTGAATTAATAAGAAATTACATAGCACTGCCTTTTGACGATACATGCTTATAAATTGGACCTCATCAATGCCAGCAAAAGTAGAAAGGAACGGTTGAGAACGCTCAAGGCTTTAACTACTACAGCAATGCAGTTGGGTCTTGAAAGTGTTAGAATTTTTCGATAGGACGAGTAATTTTACAACCCAAGTCCTGGTAACTAAATGGGGTTTTCTGTCCTGGTAGCACTATAGACAAGTCAATCTATATGTAAGATCTCTTATATACCGACCAGTTCAACTTTTCATTTTATTTTTAATGGCAATAGCACTCTCAGATGTTTTTGGAGTCGTTCCGGCGCTTTTATATTTGGTATGAGGAAGTTTTATGCCGTTGGAACGATTTCAGTCATCTACTAAGCAATGAGGGTTTGGAAAAAACCCCAGTTTCGTCATTCTGCCGTCTTCAGAGCCAATTTGGGTTAATATCCGCGAACATTGTTATTTCCTGTATGTATTAAAAAATTTGCTCTGAGGAAATTCAATCTATATCTAAAAAAATTTTCGTCATCCCTTCCCAAATTTGTTTCGGAAACAAACCGATATCAGCGTTGTACCATCTTCAGTGACATTCTTCGCCCAATTATATTCTTAAAGTTTGTCCTGTATTTACAATTAGTAAGTAAACAGAAATAAAAGAGAAATGATAAAAACGGATCAGAACGAAAAATTACACTGAAGATTGCACAATGGCGAAACCTCTTTGTCTCTAAATCAAATTTAACACGAGAAGACGAAAAGTTGACGTCGGAAAATCAACAAAAATCTATGGCTCTACTCAAAGTAGAAAACTTGCTGGCTTTGAATCTTGTCACACACCTTGCCACTGTAGGCTTGTGTTTATAAAATATTTGACTTTTTTTTTAAATTTACCTTCTTCCTGTTTTAATTTGTGTTAATTTCTTAAAAATTTTGCAACAACAAAGACCATGTAAAAGTTATGCAAGAATTATGCGTTGAATATACTAGTTTTTACTTTTATCTTTTCTTTTAATTTCGCGCTACTTTTTACCATAGTACTCCGTTCTTCTGGTAATAATTGTGCTTAAGTTACGTTAAAACAAATGAAAAAACCACAACAGGTTTTGCAACTGACAAGCGTGGTGGGGACGCAGCAGAAGCAACCACAAATACTGTTGTTGTCACCGCTATTTTTTTTCTGTTCTACAGATTAAACAAATACTTGAGGGTTTCTTTTTAAATATGCTTTTTTAATGAGGGCAAACTAAGCTAAAAATAAATTAAAAGCTAGCTAAAACTTCAACAACACGTGAGAGGTAAAATTTCTTTTTCTTTTTGAGATTGGTTTCCATAACAAAATAAAACGTCTTAAGACAAAAACGATATGATGGAAATATTTTTAAGCTATCAAGTTTAAAGAATTTTAGCATGTCTTTAAAAAATTTATAGACATGTGTAGATAAGGCCCCTTTCACAGCTTGTTAGGTATTGAAATCTGTCCATACATAGGCAAGGGGATTGAGAAGAGTAGGAAAGATTAGTAGTACTTGCGTATGTTGTTGTTGTTGTTGTTGTAGCGATGACAACACTCCCCGAAGGTTTTGGGGAATGTTGCGCTACACAATCCCTTGCATCATTTGTGTATATCAGTCGCCTCTTGCGACAGTCTAAGCCCCCTAACCCGCTGGGGTTGCGTATCGTTGCCATCTATTTTCTCTCTGCTTGTTTTATATTCCCGTTCAAGAGAAAATGATAAGTGTGGAAATTAAGAGAAATACACAAAATAAAGCGCTTACAGAGTCAACTTCAATAGTTGAAACTTGCCGAATAGGTCTAATAAGCAAATAAAGTTCAGCCTATATTTTTTCTTTGCCTTAATATAGGAGCAATTTAGGATAATTTTGAGAGTACTTCGGGACCATATCGGGATTGTTTTAAGGATCTTCACCATTTTTGTTATAAACTAGTCAATGAACTAGAATGCTTGCTGACGACTTTGGCTTTTGACTGCAGGGTAATAAAGGGACTGTCTCTATATCACGGGATGCCTATGGATAGGTGTAGGAATTGCTTCAAGACAAGTCAGGATTATTTGGGCTAGGACGGGAAAAATTCACGACTTTATAGCGATCATATCGGGATAGTTTTCAGGATAATTAAATTTTTTTTTTTTGAAATAATTTCGAGTCCATTCCGAACATTTATTCGGAATCATTTCAGGACTATTTCAGGATAATTTTGGGATAAAATTTTGACCATTTCGTGGTGTTTGCGAGTTCGTTTAAGAAATCATTTTGGGATATTTACGAGTTATGTATTTTAGAATCATTTCATGTCCATTTCTAAATTATTTCTTGCTTGTTTTTGTGAATCATTTTGGAGATATTTTGAGATTTTTTCTATACTATTTCCGGGTCGGAACGCCAGGATCATTTCGGAACTGAGATTGTCTTGGAACTGTATCACATCGGTAATGTTTTTGGGGTTATTGCGGGTTTATGACGGAATCGCATTGGAAACATTTCGTAGCCATCAGATCATTTTAGGAACACTTTTTCGATCATTTCGGGACCGTTACGGGGTTCCATTGGGAAATATTTCGAGACAGTTTTGATCTATATTTAAGGAACATTTCCTGATGTTTGCGAAATCATTTTGCGAATATATCCGAATCTTCTCGAGACTATTTCAAGAATTCCTGTTTTCGGATAATGTCAACACTATTTTGGAACCATTTCGGAATTGTACTCAGCATCATTTCGCAGTTCTGTTAGAAACTATTTCGGGGCCGCTTCGGAAAACTTTCGGGATAGCTGTCGGAATCATTTCGCGACTTACATCCTTCCGGAAATGTTTTTGCATCATTTCGAGACTGTTTCGAGCTAAATTCAGGAATATTTCCGCATTATTTCGGGATTGTTTTTAGAAACATCTCGGGATTGTTCTAAAATATTTGGTAAAAGGAAGGAGTTAATTAGAAATAGTTAAATAGATTAAACGGTTTTCTTTTTGAAATGGTTCTAGTTAAAAAAGAATCCATAGTGGCAAGCATTTTAAGGTCTCAAAAATCGATACTATGTCGCCCACTAATTAGTTTGATATTTGAATTCAAAACATAATACAAACATTTTTATTTATTTTTATTTGTACATATGTAGATCTCAAAAGCAAAAAATATCAAAAGTCACAAAGTAAATTAAAACAAGTAAGGACGGGACTGTCTTTGGCTGTGCCGAAGGCTTCATACCTTTCATGAATGGGGCTGAACAATAATATCTTATCCCATTCGTAATCTCCAAATAATGCGCTGTATAAGATAAGAAATATATAGTGAACAGATGTACATACCTAAAGGATTTTTAAGATAAGTATAAAATAAAAAATGGCAAAAAACCCCCTTATTTGAACCATCGGTTGTATGGGATATATATTATATATAGCTCCGATCGAAATGATTTTTACAGGAAATCTTCTATGATATATTAGAATATATATCACCAAGTTTCACGTTTTTATATTGGAAACTAAGGGAGAAATGGCCAAAAATCTTTCTATCTGATCGATCGGTTGTATGGGATATATATTATATATAGCTCCGATCGAAATGATTTTGTCATGAAATCTTCTATGATATATTAGAATAAATATCACCAAGTTTGACGTTTTTATATTGGAAATTAAGGGAGAAATTGCCAAAAATTTTTCTATCTGAACGATCGGTTGTATGGGATATATACTATATATAGCTATGATCAAAGTGATTTTTCCAGAAAATCTTCTATGATATATTAGAATATATATCACCGAGTTTCACGTTTATACTTTCTAAAATGCGGCAGGAATAACCAAAATCGTCTTATCTGAACGATCGGTTGTATGGGAGATATATGTTATAGTGGTCCTACCGGATCCGACAAATGTCTAATATAATACAAAAATACATCGTTGTGCCAAATTTCATTGAGATATCTCAAAATTTGAGGGACTAGTTTGCGTTCAAACAGACAGGCGGACAGACGGGCATGGCTATATCAACTCAGTTCGTCGCCCTTATCAATTCGGTATATTTAATGGTGAGTCTATCTTCTATATATGTATATATATTCTCAACGTTACAAACATCGGACCAAAGTTAATATACCATTTCATGTTCATGAAAGGTATACAAATTTAATAATAATATTTTTTTTTTTCAAGAGGAAATATTCATTTATCTAAACGAGCTATAACACAAACTTGTCGCGTCATTGGCTGCAATGCAATTATGGTTGTTGTTGCCGGCTGACCGGAGACCCAAATGAGCGCCACAGGCATCATCAATTTATACTTTGTGTTCTATATAACTTTAGTGTTTGTATGTAAATGCATGCAGTCAACCATTCATTCATAAATATTATGAGTTTAACAAATCGTATAGTAAATATGAATTAAAAAATATTGTCTTACAGTAAAGAGTGTGCCGGAAATACTGGCCAGCATGAGACAAAAGTTACTGAGCAAATTTTTTGTTACTCGATTCAAATGAATATTATGGATAAGACATTAAAAAGCGGCTAAATACAGAAACGGGCATACAATTGGGTATCGCATTTGGTGTTTAGTTCAAGTGCACTCTCCCCCATTCGCTCTTACTTTATCTTTGAAGCTGGGAGATGAAACGCTGGTTCACGTTCTCTGCAACTGCTTCGCTCTGGGATAGCGGAGACTCTCCCATCTAGGTGGCGTTACTCTTAATCCCCTCGTGACATGGAGTAAAAATAGGACAGGTGCTTAAATACAGAAATAGGCGGTAAAGTCAAGCACAATAGATCTAAATAAAGCTCGCAGTGCATCAAGCCCTAATAATATTAATAACACATTGTGTCCCTGTAATTTTTCTCCTTTTTCTTATCCATTCTTGCTACCATTTATAATTTGGAAGCTGAGTATGTAATGTTCGGTTACACCCCAACTTAGCCTTCCTTACTTATTTTTAAATTATGTATATTTGAGAATTTCTATTGCCCGATAATATTCCTGTTGTTGTTGTTGTTGTTGTAGCAATGCTCGCCCCACCTAATAGCCGCGACCGATCACAAATTGTCATCAATATCCTCTAACGGGAGTCCAAGGAAACTTGCAGTTTCAACAGGGGTGGACCATAAGGAAAGGGGTGTTAGAGGCGTTGGTTCCACATTACAATTAAAGAGATGGTTGGTGTCATGTGGGGACATATTGCAAGCGGGGCATACATTTTGTATGTCGGGGTTGATTCTGGATAGGTAAGAGTTTAACCTGTTACAGTATCCAGAACGAAGTTGAGCAAGAGTGACACGCGTTTCCCTGGGGAGTATGCGTTCCGCTTCCGCGAGTTTTGGATAATTTTCTTTAAGTACTGAATTCACCGGGCAATTCCCGGCATAAAGGTCCGACGCCTGTTTATGGAGTTCACCTAGGACCTGCTTGTGTTTTTTCACTTCATACGGCTGGGTTCTCAGGTGCCGTATTTCCTCAAAATGCTTACGGAGATGACTCCTTAAGCCCCTAGGCGGTGCTGGTTCATCAATCAGATGTCTGTTGGGATGCCCAGGTTTCTGGGTATTCAACAGGAACTGTTTGGTCAGCATCTCATTTCTCTCCCTGATGGGGAGTATTCTCGCCTCATTATGCAGATGGTGTTCTGGCGACATAAGAAGACAGCCCGTGGCGATTCTGAGAGCAGTATTTTGGCAGGCCTGTAGTTTCTTCCAGTGGGTAATTTTTAGGCTTGGCGACCATATGGGTGCCGCGTAGTATGTAATCGGCTGGCTAATTGCTTTGTATGTAGTCATGAGCGTTTCTTTATCTTTTCCCCAGGTACTGCCAGCGAGGAATTTGAGGATTTTGTTACGGCTCTGAATTCTAGGAACAATTGCGGCTGCGTGCTCACCAAAATGTAGATCCTGATCAAACGTCACTCCCAAGATTTTGGGGTGTAGGACAGTCGGTAGCGTAGTGCCATTGACGTGGATGTTCAAAATGGTCGACATTTGGGACGTCCATGTTGTAAATAAGGTCGCGGAAGATTTAGTCGGTGATAATGCCAGGTTTCGCGAGGCGAAAAAACTGGAGAGATCAGGGAGGTAGCCGTTTATTTTATTGCATAGCGCATCGATCTTTGGGCCTGGGCCTGTGGCCATTATTGTGCAGTCATCGGCGTAGGAAACGATTGTGACTCCTTCCGGTGGTGAAGGTAGCTTAGATATGTAGAAATTAAACAAAAGTGGGTATAGGACACCACCCTGTGGCACCCCTTGTTTAATTCTCCTTGGTTTTGATGTTTCGTTTATAAATTGCACCGATGCCTGCCGACCACCCAGATAATTCGCGGTCCACCTTTTAAGACATGGGGGAAGGGTAGACCCTTCCAGGTCTTGCAGTAACGAGCCATGGTTGACCGTATCAAAATCTTTTGATAGGTCTAGCGCTACGAGTACTGTTCTATGGTGGGGGTATTGATTTAAACCGCAATTTATCTGGGTGCTAATGGCATTTAGCGCAGTGGTAGTGCTATGGAGTTTTCTGAAGCCATGCTGATGAGGGGCTAGCTGCAAATTTGCTTGGAAATAAGGGAGCAAAATGGCTTCAAGCGTCTTTGCCACTGGCGATAGGAGAGATATCGGACGATACGACTCACCTATGTTAGCTGGTTTCCCAGGCTTTAGTAGCGGGACCACCTTGGCCATTTTCCATTTATCGGGTATGACAAAGGTGGAAAGAGACAGGTTGAAGACATGCGCTAAATATTTGAAACCCTCTTTCCCTAGGCTTTTAAGCATCGGCATGGCTATGCCGTCTGGGCCCACTGCTTAAGATGGTTTAGCACGACCAATGGCGTCCTCAACCTCTTTAGCGGTGATGGTGATTGGTGACGCGCTGAATTTGTGTTTATGTGCGTGTCTTATTGGCTCTCCGTCTATCTTTGTCGACCGTAGGATGCATTATATATTGTCGGCAGAAAGCGCTCGCGCATTTTTTCGCATCCGACAGCACTTTGTCGCCAAAAGCGATGGAAACTTTGTCTTTGTGCTTAGTCTGATTCGATAGGGACTTTACGGTGGACCAAAGTTTACCCACACCGGTAGAGAGGTTACAACCTCTCCCATTTCGCCCGCTTGTGTTCATCCACAAGCAATCTGATGCGTTGGTTTATATCCCTTATTTGGGGGTCGCCTGGATCAAGCTGTCTTATAAGGTCACGTTCTCTCGCTAAGTTTGCGGCCTTCGCCGGGAAGTGGACCGGATTTCGGGAATTCTCCCGGCGGGAATGAAACGTGCCGAGGCGGATTAAATGACCTTACGGAAGGCACGCTCCCCTTGGCGGGCATCAGTCGGGATAGGGAGGGCAGCAAAGCGGTTGTCTGTAAAGGATTTATATTCTTCCCACTTTCCTTTTTTGAAGTTTATGAAAGTGCGTTTTTCAGTGACGATGAAGTCGGCGGTACGCTCGAGCGAAATAAGTATGGGCAGGTGGTCGGATGCCAATGTTACCATCGGCTGCCAGTTGACGCAGTTTACGAGTTCTGCGCTCACGATTGAGATATCTGGCGAGCTGTGACAGCTTCCTACCATACGTGTGGGGGCGTCTCCGTTTATTGTGCAGAACGTCGTTTCTTCTATTTGATCCGCCAACATCTCACCCCTACTGTCCGCCCGCAAGTTTTAATGCCATAGATCATGATGGGCATTTAAATCGCCTAAGATAATGCGATTGTTGCCAGTGAGTAAGGCCCTGATATTAGGGCGGTATCCACTGGGGCAACAGGTGGAAGGAGGGATGTAGATGTTGATGATTTCTAGGTTTGCATCGCCTGACCGGACAGATAGGCCTTGACGTTCTAAGACATTGTCCCTGCGGTCGATGCCAGGATCAAATATATAATACTGCACAGAGTGGTGTATGATAAACGCGAGGCCGCCTCCATTTCCGCTCTCGCGGTCCTTCCTGTGGACATTATACCCAGAGCAGGTCTGCAATGCAGATCTTGCTGTGAGTTTAGTCTCTTGAATCGCAGCAATGCGGATGTTGTGCCGCTTCATGAAATCGACTATCTCCGTAATCTTCCCAGTTAGTCCATTACAGTTTAACTGCAGAATTCTGAAGTGCATAAGGGGAGACGCCGCCACTCTGGGGGTAAGTGACGGGTGACTACGGCTGGGTTGTGGAAGGCCAGGACGCAATTGCTGTTGTGGCCCTGGGACTGGGCGTCTTTGGGCAAGCATTGGGGTACCCGGATGATTTGGGGTTGCGACCTGGCAACATGGCGCGATGAAAGCCGTCGGGGGGTTGCCGTCGCGGAGACCAGAACATTTAGGAAAGTGGCACCACCCAAGGCAGGAGCTGCATTGGGCGGATGTCGCAAACCTATATATTCTGTGCTGGCAGACGGTGCAAAAGGAGGTAGGGACTAAGTATGTTTCCCTGACCTGCACGATTGCTGCAGGAAAAGAGGGGGGGGGGGGGAGAAGACGGGGCAGGGGCTGATGCTCAGCATTGCTACCAACTCTACTATGAAGGTAGTAGTTATGAGTGGTATCAGCTGTCTGAGTTGTTGGCGCCGTGGGGCGCGAGCAGCAGCGGGTACTTGTTGTGGCTTGCTGAGCAGCGGGGCTGCTGGAAGGTAGTGGGTGGCGCTTAAGCGTAGACTACGGGACGCCCTTGGGCGTGAACAGCAAGGAGCCACAAAAGATTTATAAAAGTTACGTGGACGTCGGGTTTTGGGATCAAGCCCAGAACAACCTGTCCGATGCAACCATCCCTTGCACGAGACACACTGAACAGAGTATGACCGTTCTTTTCCGGCAGATGCAGCAAAACCATTTCTCAGGACCGGAGTCAGGAGACGGACCCGGATTGGATTCGATGCCTTCCCGGAGTAAGAGAGTATGGAGCAGTCCTGCTGCAAGGAGCTGCTGGGAGGATGACAATTTGTGGGAGGGACGAAACAAATTAAATGGGGTCACACTGAAATGACAGTCCTTGGTCGGGAAAAATCCCGAGTCGCTCCGGTACATAGAACCGACTGCCTTGGGAAGCGCGATAATATTCCTCTCTGCGATGTATGTACTCTCTCATTAAACAGAGGCATTTATTTGTTCAATTGCAGCTTCTGTCCTCAAACTCCTTCTATTTTTATTTATCTCAATTTGCTTCCTCTTCCTTCTTTCGCACCTTTTCCATTTTTGTCTTTATTTCCTGTCCCACAACTTTCCTTTCCGTCATTCTCTCTGGAAGAGGCCGGTCCCTGATCCACTTCTCGCAATGAAAAGTTTCTCAAATATTAACTTGGCCAAAGAGGTACCAATGCACACAACTTCAAGCAAATCGCAACATAAATTAGGTTTATAAAAGTTTATAACGTAATAAGCTAGTCAAGGAAATACTTGTGTACCAAATTTTAAGGAAATCGCAATTTGTTAGTGTAAATTTGTTTTTTATACCGAAGTGCTCGTAAATCATATGAAAGTGCCTTTGCTTTGAAATTACATATGAAAATCAAAAACTTCAACATGAAGTTTATTTATATGTGAGGGCATAGGGGATGGCTTAAAATCTTTTGTTTTTAAACGGTCTTATTTAGGTTGACTTGACAGGCTGCACGGCCGGCCAGCCAGCGCGAATTTTGTAATTAAAATTTAAGTAACTACCCGATAAGCTACAAGCTTTAAACTTGGAATATAGTTCAGAACCCGATGACAATGCAATAATAAGAAAAAAAATCGCCGCTAGGTGGCGCAAGGATCGAGATATTCACAAAAATCGTAGTTGTGGTCCGATTTGGCTCATATTTGGAAATCATATTTGACATACACAAATAGAAACCGCTTTAGTAAAAAAAAATCACGCTAGGTGTCGCAAAAATTGAGATATTCAAAAAATTCGTATTTGTCTGTCCGATTTGGCTCTTTGAACAAATATTATATACAGTCCGGTAGAAGTGACATCAAAATACTTTGGAGCACATAAATTAAAATTTTGCAAGTGAAATTTCAGTATAATAAAATAAATAAAAAAAAAAATTTAAGTTAAACGGTTTTATTGAAAGCAGTACTTACATTAAGTAGTAATAATACTAAAAGATAGAAAATAATAACGTAGGTCCTAGGTGCTAGTCATCACACTCCTCATCAATCTAGGGACAATTAAGTAAAAGCGTTGGGCGCGTGAAATTTTTGAAAATGTGAGGCGTAGCATAACCTGATTCAGTTGGTCTTACTTATGACTATCAATAGAAATTTGACGCGTCCAACGCTTTTATTTAATTGTCTGATCAACGCCCTAGATTGATGAGGAGTGTGATGACTAGTACCTAGGACCTACCTAATTATTTTTTATCTTTTAGTATTATTACTACTTAATGTAAGTATTGTTTTCAATAAAACCGTTTAACTTAAAAATTTTTTTTTTAAATTATTTTATTTTATATTTGAAGTGTAAATTTGTATCTATGTATGCCTATGATTAGGGGCAAAACAAAAGCAAAAGTGCTATAAGTGTATGGGAGTTGAGCAGCTCTGCTATTGATAGTTGAAAATTTTTGAAGTTAAGGCCGCATAGCTTGCAGATAGCATTCCACACATAAATCATAAAAATATTTTCACCCATAATTACAATAAATTTGCCCTCACACAAAGCATTCGTCGGTTGCATATCCGATTTAATTTATGAGTTTCGTCCGGCAGACAGTTTTATAGATAAATGATAAGAAATTACCTGTTTTGAATTCATTACGATTCACTTTTTCTTTAGTTTGTAAAATTTCGAAAGTCAGAGAAATGAAAACTAAAACCTCTATACACTTGACCGGACTTCCACAGCGACACCATAACTCTACACATAGCCATAGCGTTTCAATAATTTCCCAACAAATATGGTAGGCCTTTTGTATGCTTAAAGTTAGTCAACTGACATCTATTGTTCACTCTTTGAATCAGCGTCTTTATTTGTTGTTGGTGATTTGTAGACGAATTTTGTTGTTTTGCATTTATAAACGCCCAATTAACTACGGAAATTTGCGCATCGCTTGATAGTCTTTTATTATTTAATTATTTAATTATTTATACATTTTTCGCCATTAAGCTAGACAGTTAAATTTTTTTTTAAATTTAAATAGCAGATTTTCTTATTTTGCTTAATTTTATTTTTGATTGAGATATTTTGTGCCATCAACCAAAAATGAGGAAAATTATTATTTTTCTATTATTTGGGCCTCGTAGCGGGCGTACGTCGTCGATTACAACATGATTAAATTAGCTTCGTGTTCTTCGAATCTCCTGATCGAGAGTCTTGTATCTTTTTGTCCTGAAATCTGATCCTAAAGGTGACCATATTTCGAGTCGTAGGAAAGTCGATTAACCTCAACCCGTCGAGGATGTCATATCTTGGAGGCTGAACCATATTGACTATAGGACCAAAGGCCCCTCCTTGCCTATTCTGACGTTAAAATCGCTAAGCATAATTTTCATGTCATGGTGGGGACATTCATAACGGGTAGCGCGAAAAACGTTGTAAACGCCAATCAAAAATGTTCAAGAATCCAATTAATAAACGTTTACTATGCAACAAAACATAGTTTATATTTATATGAATTTAGCGGGGGTTGCCCTTATTGCTTTAAATGTATGAAAACATTTATTTGAAGCAATTTTTAATTTATAATTTATTTAATAATTTGGGAAAATTTTAAACAACATGATATCAGGACAGGCAAGGCGACAGCTGTTTCGAAAAACACAAGTTTCTTTGAAACACCCACAACAACAAGCATATCTTTAACACATGATTACCTACAAAGTGTGTACTGTGCAAAAGAATAAAATATGCAAGGAAGGTAATTGGGATAAAGTTTACAACAACTAAGGCAGACGTGGCTGAATGCGTTTGTAACACTTCAACCATCGCAGGAGTGCGGGTTCAAATTCCACTCCCGGGAGAAAAGGCTTTGAAGAGATTTACAAGGTATAATGGAAATAGCTGTCGCCTTGTCCGTCCTGATGTCACATTGTTTAAATTTTTTCCAAATTATGTAATAAAACATAGTTTTTTTTGTATCAGTGTATCCGCAAACTATGGAAATAGCTGTCGCCTTGTCCGTCCTGATGTCACATTGTTTAAATTTTTTCCAAATTATGTAATAAAACATAGTTTTTTTTGTATCAGTGTATCCGCAAACTATCACTTATGGGGAAAATATGACATTGGAAGAGATGATATTTTTTGTAATGAAAGAGAGTAGATTGACGATAATATGCAAACAGTTTGGAAGATGGAAAAAATTGGTGATTACAACGTTTTTCGCACCTACCATACATTTATATTTTCATGCATATGTATTACATATGTCATAAAAGAAGTCGTTGTCCACGTCGACGGCATCATCTGTTGCCAGGTGTAAGCGCAGATAAATTGTATGTACATTTGATCACTGCTCAAGCTCTGTTGAACGCCCCCAAAAATATTCCACAAATTGGATTAGAAAAAATTGTATACTATATGCAAAGTGTGTATAAAACTAGCAGCAAGAAAAAGGCAAAACTTAGAGATAAATGTAATGTAGAAAATCTTCTGCTTCATATAAATCGCATCAAGACGCTCATTCACAGCCGTATATGACAGTACAAGGCTGCGAAGTCTCTCTTCCATCATGAACCATATGTTTTGCGCTTATCTTGTTACGGGCACTGTGGAAGGAGTTGCAAGGCCCAATTACCAGCCGAGCATAGATATATTCTTTTAAAGGGGACCAGACATGGCCTTAAATCATAGTCCCTAAAACGTCCCTAAAATGCTTGCCAAGGTCGTCATATATAAAAGATGCCCGTTTGCGCACCTCTTGGTGAGCATCTCCCAAAAACTCCAGCATGCCCTTAAGACGACTAATTTTTGTTTGCCCCTCTCAGTTGGTTCCCTCAATCATTAAGTACGCTACATTTTATAATGAAAAAGACATTTTATAACCAAGACCATTGGTGCACTCCACCCGAAAGTGCTGACATTTAAAATTGTAATTGGAATTAAAGAGTGCATGGTCAAATCACACAGAAGTACGAACTAAGTAGAATGATGCTAAATTTATGAATGACTAACTAATTGATTTTGTTGTTAGTTGATTGATTGATTGAAGGATTTTTGTTTTTTTTTGTTAGTTGGTTAATTTTACCTAAATGTATTTGATATTTAGCCGCATCACGGATTTGCTGTTGTTGGGCTCTGTGCATTGGACCTACAATGGGAAAAATAAGTAAATAAGAGAAGAAAATGTTTGGTTAAAGCATCCGACAGATTAATATGTTAAAATTCTTGATTGTTAGTAAAACAAAAAAAAAACTAAAACTACATTACTGGTAATGAAGAAAGATGCAGTGAGAAGTGCTGGTGATGGCAACGCGCGCTTATCTAATTATTTTACAAATATTTACAACTTTTGGTGTTAATGAAGAAGCTCGGCAGGTATTGATGTGGCCTATAGAAATTAAGATGTCATGTATATTATCTTGGTTGAACTATTACATAAATATTAATTATGGAACACGAAGCAATGGAATAGCGTTATATAAGATGTGATGAAGATAAATGCCAAGTTGTGATGTGGCGTTAATTGACGAGTGAGTGTTGATCAGTAGAATAAATTGGAAGGAGAATGCAATGCAGAATGAAAAATTCATCATTTGAAGAATCTTTGATTTCTGTGATATTGGCGATCAAAGGCAAGTGAAAATAGTGAAATATAAAAGATAATATAGATATGCATATACTAAGTATTTATTGCATCATAGTTACATACATACGTACTACAATTGACATTATATTGTTGAAATTATATTAAATATAAAATTACGTGCCCATTTTTTGTTATGGGTTAGAAACTGAACGACGTGATTCATTTTCTTGAAATTTTCAACACAAATAACCTTAAATGAGGAGATGGTTCCGAAATAGTCTGAAAGTTTCGGACACCCAAATGATCCCTAAATAATCCTTAATCAATTATGATAATTTAGAAACCATATAGTTTCTGATCTTATAGTCCGGAATATTTTTGTAAAATAGATCCGACGCGATCAGAAGAAAATGATTTCGAAATAAATCACTCCAAAATGAGCCCGACCCGATCGGAAATGATCCGAAAATAGTTTCAAAATAGCCCTGAAATGATACCGAAAACAATTCTAAAATCTTTCCAAAATTTTCCCGAAATGCTGCGTAATTGCCCATAAAATAACCACGAAAAGATGCCGAAATAATACGGAAATAGTTTCTGAACTTAAAAAAGTTAAGAAATAGTCCCGAAGACTGGTGTAAAATAGATCCGCAATGATCAGAATATACCCCCGAAATGATTTCGAAATAATCCACTCCAAAATGATCCCGAGCCGGTCTGAAATGGTCCGAAAATAGTTCTAAAATAATTCGAAATAGCCCATAAAACATCTCGAAATAGCCCTGAAATGATCCCGAAATGGCACGGAGATAGTAACGAAATAATATGGAAAAGTTATCTAGAAATAGTCACGAATGCAGACTATGTATTTTTGTAAAATAGAACTGAAATAGAAACCCCCAATATGATTTCTTAATGATCCCAGAACTACACGAAAATGATCCCGAAACGGTTCCGAAAGTAGTTCTGAAATGGTCCGAAAATAGCTGATAAAATAACTCGAGATGGCCCTGAAATTATCCCGAAATGATACCGAGATAGTCTCTAAATAATACGGACAAACCCTTGCATAGTAACAAAACGAAATGAAAAAGATGACATCGACAAATAAGCGATTATATTCCGATCGACACTCGCAATAAGGGGGGATAGTTTTGAGCTGCTTTAGAAACAGTTACAAATATTTTTGTAAAACACCTTGGAAACGATCATGAAAATAATCCTCAAAAGATCGACAAATAGTGCAGAAGAAGTCCGCACTCATTCCGAAACTATCCTTAAATAGACCGGAAAGGATTAAGACAGCAGCGAATTTTTCCCACAGAGAAATCCAGCATAATCTCATAATATCCAGTATTCTTAAATTGCTTAGACCTCCATTTCTATGACCCAAATACCAAATATTGTTGGACTAGCTCAAATATACTCAAAGTTATACCGATGAAAAAAAATGTTCTCTGGGTAGTGTCGAACATTCAAACCTTGTTGGTTAAATGACCCTTTCCTAGATGGTAGCGTATACACTTCGATGCAGTAGTGTTAACTCTCGCGAATCATCCATTTTAAACTAAGCCCTCGGTCATGAAAATAGGTTTTAGGTTAGGTTGAACTTACTAAATATGCAAACAGTGTCACCAGAAGCATGCTCGAAGCAACAAAGTAACAGTTAGGACACATTTTGATTAGTAGAGTGGAGGTCAGTTGTTACGAGATTATTCGCCTAGATCACGTGAACGTAATTCACGAATGTAACATTTCCTATCGTAAAACCGCTGCCTTTTATTATCAGAGAGGGCATTTATATGATTTTATAAAATTTACGCAGTTCACTATTTCAGCGTTAACAAATTCTTATTTCTAATCTGAGTTCTGTTTTTTTGAACAAAGTAACTAAACAAATTGAAGCCTAATGTACACGCATATGCGTTTTAAAATATACAGCAGCGAACAGAAAAATAGCAATGGCATTTTTTTTTTCAAATTTCTTCAATTAAATTTTTAGGAAAACAATATAATGCATTCTGTAACAGAAGCTATGCAAACCGAAGTCGAGTTTCTCTGATTTTTTTTTGAGTATGCAGTTTTGTAGCCTAATGAGTTTAAGTCTAACGAATTGCAAGTTAGAAGGGCAAAAAGAAGGGCGTTTTGGTTTTCAATAATTTTAAAAAAGTTTCTTCAAAAAAAAAAAAATTGTTAAAAATCATTGCGAATTTTGAGGGACCTCTAGCCTGAGATTTGTGCTTTGTTAGACTTAAATTGATTGGGCTTCAAAATTACATACTAAAAGCTTCAGAAAGTTTCAAATACAAATTTTTTCGAGTCTTCGAATTTTCTCAAAACCATTTTGAAAATTGGTTGCATGGTTTAAGTTACAAACGTCACAGAATTTTTTTCTTAAAATACCGAAAATGTAAAAGAGGAATTTTATTGACGAAATTTAATAATAATTGCCACTGCTATTTTCTGGTCGCTGCTGTATTTATATATACATACTATATGTCTGTTCATATAGTAAAATGTGCCGAGAAAAGTTAGGAAACTCTCTTTAACATAAACACTAACGTTGAAATATGTTAGGTAAGAAAGGGTGACCCATTGAGTAGATATCTAATGGTATTCCGAATGTCTGTTTATGTTAAATTTAGTATTAGCAAGTAAGAGTGTCTAAGTTCGGGTGTAACCGAACATTATATACTCAGCGTAAGTTTACATTGTAAAGTTCATTACAGATAAATTACTCTTTCGAATTTTGTTACGAGGGATAAATTTTTTTTTTTTTTTGAGGCAGAAATGTTGTGCAATGCTTGATCGGAATAGAGGTGGGCACCGCCTATTAAAAAAAAATTTCTCCGAATTTCCTAGTGCAATAAAACTTAGTAAGTTAAATACCATTGATACAAAACTATTTTTCGCTAAGATATAGCTTATTATTCTAGTCTACAACCCATTTAAAAAAAGTGTTTTTGAAATGTGGGGGTCCGTAACCAATCCATTTTTTCTAGAAATATTTCTTACTATAAGGAAAATATGTGTATCCAGCCATAGTCCTTAACCGATTTCGTTATTTTTTCTTCGAAGCATTCTTTATAGTAAAGGCAACGTCTCTGTTGAATTTTGTTATGGTAGGTTTAACAGTTTTTGATTTATGATTAATAATATTTGTATTATTTAATCGGGGATTGCCCGTATTGCCGTACCAACAAGCATAGCTTTAACACATAATTGCATACGAAGTATGCAATGTGTAAAAGATTAAAATATGCGAAAGAAGGCAATTGGGAAAAACTTTACAACAACTAAGGCATGACGTAGCTGAATGCATTTGTAACCATTTCAACTATCGTAGGAGTGCGGGTTCGACTCCCACTCCCGGGAGAAAAGGCTTTGAAGAGATTTACAAGGTATACTCGAAACAGCTGTCGTCTTGTCCGTCCTGATGTCACGTTGTTTAAATTTTTCCCAAATTATAAAAATTAATAATATTTGTAAAATTGATTTTATAACAAGTCAAATTTTCATCAAGAGTCTCAATCCACACACCAAATTTCAACATTCTAGGTGTATTAAAATAAAAAAAATAAATGTAAGGCGCGATAACCTCCGAAGAGATCTAAGGCCGAGCTTCTCTTCCAATTTGCGTCGTGCGACCCCGCTTAGAAAAATTTTCTTCTAATTGAAAAACCTTATTTCTAAAATTTTGATGTTGCTTTGCCCGGGGTGTGAACCCAGGGCATACGGTGTGGTAGGCGGAGCACGCTACCATCACACCACGGTGGCCGCCTAGGTGTTTTATTTACTAAATAATCATGTCTTTTGTGTTTTCCAAAATGTTATATATGTAAAAAGCGGGCGTGGTTATCATCCGATTTGGTTCATTTTAAATAGCGATGGGAGATGAGTGCCAAATCGATATACATACCAAATTTCAATAAGATATCTGAGTATCTATTCAAGTTGCCGTGTGTACAGACAGGCGGAGGGACGGATGGACGGACATGGCTAAATGAATTCCTTTTTTCATCCTGAGCATTTTGATTTATAGAAGTCTATATTTATCTCGATTCGTTTATGCAAAGCACGCTGAGTATAAAAACAAAAAAGTTCAGTGTACTACACAAAATAGCACTTTGTCATGAACTCTAAACTTTAAAGGAAATATAAAAAAAATCAACTTTGTAATTGCTTCCACCTACGGCTAAAGCCAAGAAAACTTTAGTACAAAACTCATCACGTGATGGTAAAATAACCTGATTATTATTTACGCATACATAGATATACCGACAAACAACATTCCGCAGAATCTCATGCCAAATATGGCCAAAGTTTAATGTGGCACAACCTTTATATGAATTGTACTTATGAAACGTTGAATTCCCTTATATTAGAACTAGTTTATGTGCGATTAGACGTTTTTTGTTTTAACTTTTGGCTACTAAGTTTCGAGATCTAAAGCGCTTCTTAAAAGCAAGTAAGCAAAAAAGCAGTAAAAATGTAGATTACACTGCGTCTGAAGCATTTTGGCGCAACGCCGAATAAAAAGATATTACAAAATTATGTAAGACTTAGTTTAGATATGTAAACCAAAAAATAGCTACGTGTAAATCTGTTTGTTCAGCTATGCATTTAAATCAAGGACGGCCAGCAGAGTGAATGAAAATGGTTTTATCGTTTTCTTTGAATGCTCCGAAGATCCTGTGTTCAACTCCCGGGCAAAGCAACATAAAAATTTAAATTGATTTGGCAAGCACTTCGAATGTATTTCTTCCTGGAAAAGCTCATCTGCTTTACAGATGCCACGGAGTCGGCCAATTTCGATTTCGAATATTCATCGATTCCTCGGTTCGAAGTTAAGGAGTAAATGGTGTACAATGCCAATTTTTTGGTTGACTGTTCACCATTCACCGATTCACTTGCTTGGACATCGCTACTGAGTCTTTTATCATCGCTTTACCATTCATTGAATTCCCCGTTATGTCGATGTCAGCTCATCATTCAATGAACCAAAGTTTGCTACCCACTCACCGATCAACAGTCCCACCGGCCCCTTGTATACCTAAAACAATCCACAAGCTTATTCGTCAACTGATGCACAGTTCAATCTTTTTAACGGCCGCATTCATACCACAAACTACCCACTTTCCATCTGGTGGCTGAATAAAATTGTCAAAATGATATGAACGGCAGACAAATTTTTCAGAGTATCGGTTAATTTATTATTTTTACGTTATACGTGAAAGGTCACACATAAACTTTATCACCTTTTCTTGCAACACAGAAACTTACTACGGCCTTAAAAATTTCACTTATTTACCACTTAGGGTTAGGTTACCTACAACCTAACCTATTTACCACTTACTACAATCATTAAATGAAGCATTTAAGCATTTAAGCGGCGAGAAAGGATGTGAAAAGAAATTTAGTTCCAGGCGAAGGATGTAAATGTACAAAAATACTAAACCAGGCCATAGTTTTTGAATACAGATAAAGGTTAAGGAGATAGTGATGCCAGAAGCCAAAAAGTCTGTCTGTCATTTCACTCAGTTTATACAAGTTTCACCCTTAGGCTATAAACTGGCTTTGTTGTGCTTACGTTGGATTGTACATAGTACCTGCAAGCTGCCACATGCCACATGTGCGCATCAAGTTAACGATAAAGGCTTACAGAGATAGTGCTTTACAACAACAAGAGGTTACATGTCTACATGTGATGTAAAGTATAAGGAGAACTCGGAGCCGAATACTTTAAAGAGGCAAAGGTTTCGATCAGCCGGAAATCGGATCTAGTTGCACAGAAACCCCGGCAAGAACGCCAGAACAACCGAGTCCAAATGAACGAAGAAGCTTTTAAACACCACAATCGCCTCCAAAAGTCGCGAAAATTGGGTATAAAGCAAGCCGAAAGACCCGACGACCCCCCAGCGGGTTAGGGGGTTAGAATATACCCGCGGTAGGTATGCCTGTCGTAAGAGGCGACTAAAATACCGGATTCATGGGGTTTGTGTAGCGCAGCCCTTTCAGGTTGCCAGCGCAATACATAGCTTCTCCAAACCCATTTGTCAACCTTACCTATCCGTGGCGAATCCTGTTCCATTAACAACCGAGGCTCTGGCGACCCCGAACTCCTCATGGATCTAGGGGGTGGGAGGGCGGTATGGCCTAGAAGGTCGCACGTGGTCATAACAAATCGTTCCCGAGATGGTCGGGCTTGGTACCGGAACGTACCGGATCTGCATCCGCCAAAGGGCCATCAACTCGATAACACTCCCCAAGGCCTTCGAGGAGTGTCCTTATCGCTACAACAACAACAACAAAGACCCGACGATCTTCCTAACTGGTTAAAAGGCTTCGAGGAGTCCGCAAATGTCTCTTTTACATCCTTGGGGGTTGTTTTTGCGGTTACATCAACAAACACCCGCATGGCGATCGACAGTTTTCGAAACGAACAACATTGCAAAGGATCTTGAATGACCAGTGGAGTGGGGGCGGGCGCCTTTTCAACGTTTCTGGCTACGTCCATATTGGTGCGACTTCCGGACTCAGAAAGATTTTGGCTATTCGGAATACATGTAAAGCACTAGTGCATATAAATACTACAGGGTAGTAACAAGTTATCTTCTCCGATGGGTGAAGTGCTTCGGGACCCATAAATGGTTTCATCTCACATCACTGACATTGCGAGGTTAACAAAAGTTGGAAACGCTTACAATGCTCTACAGTTTTTAAGGCCATGTGGCCAGTTAAAAAGGAGAAACAATCTTTAGCCATTCTTGAGATGTATAGAGGGGAACTGACGGAGCACTGGGTAGGTAGAGTCCAGTAGGCAGGGATGGCATTGCAACATAATAGATAAAATTTTCCAGGGGTGGAGGAAACAGTAGCATATCGACTGCCTAGCTCACTGTAGAAGCAGAATTAATTTTCGAGAGCGACCCGTTTCTCGTTTTCTCTTGCGTACCGGCTTCCTGTCCCGGTCATTTCCTTTACCCCCTTGCCGACTCTTCCTTTTCGATTCCTCTTCCGCTCCACTTTCTCTTGCGTACCGGCTTCCTTCCCCGCTCATTTCCTTTACCCCCTTGCCCACTCTTCATTTTCGATTCCTCTTCCACTCCTGCATCCTTTTTGATACCCCTTTCCTGTCGCCTTGTTCTCGCTCTCCGTCGTCCCCTCTTTTCCTTTCGTTTTCTGTTACGCACTCTAATTCCGTCTACCATCCCTTGCCTCTTTTTGACCTACTAGTCTTCCATTCCTTTTCGTCTCACCCATCTTTCCACTCTTCTCTCATTGCCATAAAAATTCACTCCCATTCTCTGCGCCCTTTCCTCTTTTGTTTACCCTATTATTTTTTGTTGCCGTGTCTTTTTCCTTGTCCTCTTCACCTACTCTTTCACCCACTACCTCATTTTGCCTATCCCCCCTTCTACTCATGTCCCCCTTTCATATAGTAGTAGTAGTACATATATTTTTTTTCCAAAAAATCAGATACAGAGTATAACTTATGCTTTTGCGTACATCAAAACACTTAAATAAATAAATTAAAGTAGCTACTAGCGACAATAACAGAGTATGTTGTGTGTCGCACCACGTGTTAAATAAAATACTATCGAGTTACAAAAATTTATTTAATAATAAAAAAAAAAAATATAATAAATGTAAGGCGCGATAACCTCCGAAGAGATCTAAGGCCGAGCTTCTCTTCCAATTTGCGTCGTGCTCCTCTTGCTTTTCCCTACAAATTGGCCGGACGGGACCTACATGTTTTATGCCGACACCGAACGGCATCTGCAAGGCAGATGAGTTTTCACTGAGAGCTTTTCATGGCAGAAATACACCCGGAGCGCTTGCCAAACACTGCCGAGGGGCGACCCCGCTTAGAAAAATTTTCTTCTAATTGAAAAACCTTATTTCTAAAATTTTGATGTTGCTTTGCCCGGGGTGTGAACCCAGGGCATACGGTGTGGTAGGCGGAGCACGCTACTATCTCTAAGTCTCTAATTTTAAAGCTTTCCGCGAGAAACTTGCCCAGAGCCTCGAAGTTAAATCCATTTAAACTGGCAACCACCCTGGCCATATCTAAAGTTTTTTCACCAAAGTAATGGGAACGAATGTTGTTATATATCGGGCATGTTCCAATAAAGTGAAAAACGTCTTCTGGCTACTGCAAGTTACATACTGTGCAAAGTGGAGACGATTTGTTTTTATAGATTCTTGCGTTTAGATTCAACAAACCTCCACGTGCCCGTAGAATCAGACTGGCTGCATATGCACTGTAATCATCAGTGGAATACATACTCTCTAACGGCACAAGGACCGGGTAAAGGTCGTTGGTAGTAGACTTCCGAGCCCTTTCGAGGAACCTATTTGTATTATACTCAGCTAAGCGTTGTAAGAGCAAGGAAGTAAAGGACTGTATATTAGCTGATGGCAATTGCGCAATGAAAGGTAGATTGACGGTGTTAGCAACTTCTTTCCAAGTTTTTATCCAAGAAATCCCCAGGTTGGAAGTCTCCTCTGCTAGAATACGCGGACGTTTGTCATTTGATAGGCGATATAGAGCATGTGCAGGCGACGTGTAAGTAAATATAGGGGCTGCAAGCTTGTTTCCAGGTACAACATCTAGTTTGGCGTATTAGAGGGAAGGAAGAAGAGTTTCTTTACGAAAAATCTGAAAAGTTTCTCAACTTGTTCGAATTCGTTAACCCCCATACCTGCGCGCCGTAAAACATAATGAACCTGGAAGCAGCCTCGAAGATTTTTATTTTCTGCGACAAACAGATCCGAGGGTTATTAATATAGCTCAGCCACGTTGCGTTAATAGCGTTTTTAGCATCACCTAGCTTTGAGTCCAAATGTTTATTAAAAGATAGTTGACAAGTGAGAAGTGCACCTAAGCATTTGTATTCGTTAACTATTTCAATAACTTCGGTACCGTAGATCCATTTCCATGAGCCGGGGGCTCTACCACCTTTCCTAAATACCATGATTTTTGATTTCTTAAAGTTGACAGTTAGTGCCCATTGACTACAATAGTTGTAAAGGGAGTTTATCATTTCCTGTAGCTGTTCAGGTGATTCCGCAAGCAAGACCAGATCATCTGCGTACATAAGCACCTTCACATTAATGTTCTTAACCCTGACACCCCGCACAAATAGTCATTTAGGTCATTTAAGTACAAAGAGAATAGAACGGGGCTTAAGAGGCAGCCTTGGCCGACACCGTGATTAAAAAGGAAAGGCTCTGACAGTATGCCATCAAACAGAACTTTGCAAGACGTATTAGCGTAGAATAATCCTAAAATTTCAATCATATGATTTGAAAGACCATAGGAGGTTAGTTTATAAAACAGCATGTTGCGGGGAATCGTATCAAAAGCATACGAGAAATCTACAAAAAAGGCAAAAGTTCTTATATTACATGAAAAATTGGGCAATGCTTGAAGCCACAAAAATATTGTCTATCGTCGAATAGCCTCTGCGAAAACCAGACTGAGACTCACTTAAAACATTGTTACAATCGATCCAAGCATTTATGCGATCAAGTAAAAACCCAGAAAAGATTTTATAAATAGTGTCTAGCAAAGACAGACCTCTGTAATTTGTAGTGGCGTTAGGGTCACCTTTCTTAAAGAGGGCAATCAAGATGGAGGAACTAAAAGAGGAATCTGCTTTCCCAAATAAATAAAATTTAGAAGCACCAACAGTTCATTGGGGAAGCATTTGGGAGCAAACTTGTAAAATTCATAACATACGCCATCCTGCCCAGGGGCTTTTTTGCATTTGGTACCATCAATAACCAACTGGAGTTCCCTGCAATCAAAAGGAACATCAAGAAAGGTGTCAGAAAGCTGGGGCATTGCCCAGTGCACGCACGAATAAATATTATTACGGTATAGGAGTTCTTTGAAATGAAGATAGAAGTCACTGATCTTAAGGTTACAACTTACTTTACAACGGACCTTTTTAAGTGAGTTTGCTAGCCGCCACCAGTCACTTGAATTCCTAACGCTATTAAGCTGTTCAATTTCCTCTTTCATATATAGAATCACTTTATTAACTATATGATATAGAGCTTTAACACGGTTTCTAAGATGGACATGACACCACAGTTTCCAATTCTGTCCAAATAGTGACCTTTCGCAATATTCGGAACATCACCTCACTAACTCCCAAACAACAACAGATATTGTATACTGAAGATTTGGCATGAAAGGCAAATGTGGAGAAACTTTCTAGTGTATGGATATGACATGGCAAGCTATGCCGTGTTATGTAACAACTCCCCTTCTTCTCATTAATGTGCTGGCATTTGCAGAGTAGGTATCAATTAAATCTTTGAGAAGGAGGAACAGCAATTGATGACACGCTTGTACAACGAGTTTTACTACATAAAATTTCGATCATAAAAATAAGGAAGTTTATAGCTTTTGTAAGCAATAAAATCAATGACATTGAGGTAGGCAACTCATTTCACATAGAGAGGCAACATTGGGGATGTATACAGTTGGGTGTAATAAAAGCAAAATTTATCTCTCTTGAGGAATAGTTATGTATTTTGCCAATGAGTGTGTGAGTAAGGCTGCAAAGGGCTATTGCACGCATCATAAAAGCTATTTAGATGGATCTAGTGATGCCACGTTACTTCATTTATAGTTACACCAAATTGGATAAAATATTACTGGCTACCTTATGGACTATAATTGAAATATATTTAGAAACCCCTGTTCTAAAATATTTAATAGCTATGTGGATATTCTTTGGATAAGTACTTCGCTCGTGCAACACGAAACTTACGAAATTCCGTCAACAACAGAAAAAAAATTCTAGCCGCTTCCATTCAGTCGTTAGAAATTGTCAAATTTCAACAGTTATCTCATCGTATGTGCAGGACTCATAAACAGCGTTGACTGGCGCCCGATGCATACACTAGCATCTGACCCCCAACTCACACCTCATACCTAGATCCACCAGCAGATTTCATAACCTCCCAACTCTGAATTTTCATTAACTTTAAAAAGCGAATTGGAATGGTTTCGGAAATATTGATATTCGACTCGGCGAAACTGAGTCTCGCAGGATCATCTCCAACAGAAACTGCAGCCTTAACTTTAAAAAACGAATTGGATTGGCTTCGAAAATATTAGAATCCGACTCGGAGAACATGAGTCTTGTAGGATCATCTCCAACAGAAACACTAGCCTTACTGAGAGAACATAATCTTATGCGACGACTAAATTAAGAAGACCTCCAAATAAGGACATCAGTGAGCCCAATGGGAGGAGCAGCACAAGAACTGCTACATTTCTGCTGGTGCTGGATAGCTCTTTTCAACTCTGAATGATTTTTTTTATATATTAGAAGAAATCAATCGCTTTTGGCAATACAATTTTTTGAAATCCGAAAAAAACGTGGGACCTCTCTGAGGGCAAGAATTGATACATACTTCGGCTGAAAGTGTAAGACCGCGAGCCATAAGACGGGCACACAAAACATAAAAACAACATTGTGCTCATTACTATCAGGATCAAAGAGATCCACGAAGCCATCCATCCCCAGCGGGTTAGGGGGTCAGAATATACCCGCGGTAGGTATGCCTGTCGTAAGAGGAGACTAAAATACCAGATTCAAGGGGCTGTGTAGCGCAACCCTTCAGGTTGCCAGTGCAATATTTAGCTTCTCCAAACCTCACCTATCCGCGGCGAATCCTGTTTCACTAACAGACGAGGCTCTGACGAGCCCATGCTCCTTATGGAACTTTGGGGGTGGGGAGGGAGGGATGGCCTGAAGGTTTAATGTGGTCATATAAATTGTTCCCGAGATGGTCGGGCTAGCACCTTAATGGTGCTGTGTTACCGGAGCGTACCGGATCTGTGCCCGGCAAAGGACCATCACATCGATAACACTCCCCAAAGCGTTCGGGGAGTAACCGTATCGCTACAATAACAATAACAACAACGAATCCATCCAAAAGGACGTTGTAAAAAAATGGCGATGGCACAGAGACGTTCAGAGAACGATAAATCTTCTTTTAACATTTACATAGACTTATCCTTTCGCCTTTCCCCCTGAGTTAAAGAGGTGGGCTACCAATTAGTTAAATGGTAGACGGACGTTTGTACAACTTAGAGCCCACTCCCTTCTCCCTAGAAGGAATCACCAAGATTCAGGGGGTTGTTAAGCGCAATAAGAAGCTTTAAAGCTTCTCAGATCCAGATGTCCACCTCACCTACTGGATGCCAGTTCTGTTACAAATATGAATTTATCATACAAATATTTACCAGGCGAGGCGCGTATTTATCGTAAACACAACAACAACAATGGAAGGAGTCACTATAATTTCATAAACTTAACGTCAACAGAACTTATCGGAACACACCCATGGAAACAGAGGAAGATGGCGGAGACCGCTCCGTTTAAAGTGCACCCAGGGCACCCTTGGTCTTTCCAGTATGTACGCCTCGCACGATTTTGCATTGTCACCGAACAAAGCCGCAGTTGCACGCAGTTTACCTCGCGTTTGACACGCCAATTGGACATGCACTTTCATGGCATGAATTCTACCGACTGTCTTATATCCTATACTCCTAGGTGTGATGACGAAATTACCTCCAAAGTACAGTGTCGCAACGTAATATTCAAGTCGCTAAAGCAATTGGCGTGCCGATCTTGTGCTGCTCGTCACCAATTCAGGCTCCCGATCTACACAAAACAAATAAAAGTTGCATACATGCCAAAGCCTCCTACTTTGACGTCTGAACACCATCTACATAGCCAGACGAAATTTATCTTCTTTATAGAGCCTTATGACATAAAGAACAAGCATTTATACTGAATTGTGCCCAATCGGGGCATCCCCATAGACAACTGATGATATCCGGCAGCACATAACTCAGTTGTTATTTAGATTCCGATGGATTTCTTTAAAGACTAACAACCGGTGCACTCAGTTATTAAAACGCGAGAGAAGATAGCGAAACGCGCGTCATCGAGCTCAGCTTCGGTCTGGACATTGTCTCAGTTTAAACTCTTGTCCATTCTTTTTTACTCTTGGCACACGTCCGCGTCAATTTCTAAATTGAAAGCCAAGCCGCAATTAAGGTTGTCGTCTCTCATAGCACAACATTTAAATGTGTGTTAGAAAATAGCAATCCCTAGAAAGAATTGGGATAGGGAGTAATTTACATCTATATTGAGTCCCTGGGCATATGGAAATATATGGCTAAACAGGGCCCGTCGCTCGAAGCTTGTAACGTAGGCGTTTCAATCAGATAATGCGATATTAACACAAAGCCAGAGCTGCACATAATCGACTAAACAGGAAAGGCGTAGAACCAAGCGCAGGGCTGCAAAGTGAATATGACACTGTGGGCTCATGATGATTATTCTGACTGGAATCTGCATTCTGGCGTCACATGCTTTCAAAATAGGCCTTGACAGTGTGGCAGATGTGGGACGTGCGGGTTGGTTTCGCTCGCAAGGCTAAGACTCCAATTATTAGGAGTGGCACAACTATCAGATCTAGAAGCAGCAAGTAGCTTAGGTCCTAGAAAGCTTCTAGTATTTGCCAATAGGACGAAGTTAGTTTATAACATAGATCCAGGTTTCTGATAGGGTTTTGCAGTTTGGTCGTTGAGCAAACTTCTGCTGGGGTCAATCAGTCTCACTGGCCAGCCAGTTCAACCTAACCTGACCCACCTTATAAAGTTCATATTTTATGAAGTTTTTGCCCAATTAGAGCCCTGTGTATATCCAGAATCCTTAAATATATTTTTGTACACCTTTTATTTATTTATTAGTCTTAGTGCGACATGAAGGACGAGAATGTCAAGGAACATATGTGGGCGCCATGAAGTGAAAGCGTAACAATTACGTAGTAAATTTGCATCTTAAAAGCAAAGCAATCAATTTCGAATGAGATTTGCGCATGAAAGAGTACGGAAATTGAAAGATAAGTGACAAGGATACCACTTATCAGAAAAAAGGAAAGACAACGAGGAGTAAGTGTAAACCAGGGTGACTACGACGCTACCGGATGAAAGCTGCAACTATCAATTAAGTATACATTGCTAGTTAACAAGAGAGAATAGCTGTTGTCAAGGATCCTGTCTGATTATCCTTGAAAATTATAACGGATACGGAAAATGAAAGATGATGTAGAGGAAGAGTCTGAAAAGTCATATTGACAAATAAGCTAATATGAGGTAAGTATCATAAAAATAAATTTGTAGATGACTAACGCTGACTTTGTTGCTTTGTATTGACGTCACTGACATGTGTGTATATAGTTGCATAAAACTTCATATGCACGTGCTACATGCAACATTATTTCTATAAAGCAAACACAAGACTTCGATTTTTATGCGACTAAGTCCAATTCGTGAGAATAACTTGTCTAGCTTAAGGACTTTGGTTATATTGCACTTGTGATGTGTGCATGTGACTTGCTTACGAAAGGCCATGAACAGGACGACTACGTATGCAAGTGAACACGTATGCTTGTTGTTGTAGCGTGTGCAATTGCATTCCTGTTGCACAATGTGCAGATCCAAAGTATTTGCAAGAGGGTGCTGGCAAATGTTCGCTTTAACCAAAAATACCAAATCGTCGGCAGCAGCTATACAATATTTATTAGACAAGAGAATAGAAATTTAGAGGAGGTTCGTTCGCGGAACAGTGGAGATTTGCGCCTTCTTGGACAAAGTAGGAGCCTTCGACTCTAAAACTCACAACAGTGTTAGCCGTGCGCTGGAGAAAAAGAAAGTTCAGTGATCTATTACCAAATTGAAGCCCATGGAAGACATAGTAGTGGGTATCGTAGAAGAATTCTGGGGATGTAGCCCATATATATCCCCAAATAGATGCGAATTATGATTCTGGCCAATTATAGAATATGGAGCAGTCACCTGCACATCTAGAGGGGCTTGCTTTACCCATAGCAGTCGAGCAGACATCCAAAGGTAGGTATCTTATTCAGTGCCAGATCACAAATTTAAAAAAGAGCTAGGGCACAAACCACGATCTCCAAAGTAGTTTATACCGAAACCACACATCTATGGTACATCGACGCCTCGGTCAGAGACGGAACAAATAAGTCACTAACATGAGACAATACTCGAGTATCTTTCAACCGAAAGTATTATCCATATGCTTAATGAAACTGCTACTTTAGTTAGTCACAGACATTCAATAGCTTAGTAGATCGCAACACCATGCTTTTAGGTTGAGTCCTAGACCACAAACAAACTAGAAGGCAACGAGCGCGCAGATAGAAACTGAACCATACTGGCAATAGACCCATTTCTTTTTTTCCAACTTCTCTTCGTCCGTTTGCACTTACTAACCCTCCCCCCGACCTTCTCTCACTACCTCTCCCACCACCCTATGCTGTCGAGTGGAACTTAGAGGGGAAAGAAATAGATATACTAGTGGATTAGCGAAATCGCGGAACTGTGGGAAATATTCCACAGGATGCGAAGGCCAGCAACCGCCACGCGTGACAGGCCTGAGTATATTGAAAAGTTTGTAGCTATCAGTAAAGCGAAGAAAACCCTCGGTAATGTCATCAAGCAAATCAAGCTTACGTGCTAGAAAATACTCTGCGATAAAGTGGATGGAGACCTCTGGGGATACACATAAAACAGCAAGGAAAAAAGCCAACTCGCCAAACCAGGCGATTGGACAATTATGGGCTGTAGTAGGTTAAAACATTCCATTGAGCAAAGCCCCTAGGACTGGCGCAATACTCGCGTGAGCAATCAACCCAGCTGCAAATCACTACCTATAACTTTTCTCCACACTAAAGGGGAAGACTTCGGTGACGATATGCTTAAGACTTCAGACTTGTAGAAATCCTGAGAGACTGAGTGAGAGATCGTTGTCTAACGTGCGAAACCTCTCGCGATTAAAGCAAGATGATGATATCAGGCTTCGATACTAGGCCCCAATCTATGGAATGTTACATACTTGAAGATTGTAGTCTTGGACATGACAGAAAGACCTTTCTCGTCACTGTCACAGATGATGTGGCTGCTTTCAGAAGCTGTCATGGTCGTTTCGGAAACCAGCAGCAATACTGCAGAAAGGTGTACAAGGGAATTCATTCCACGGAGAAGTAACCCTTACCATGCCCAATTTCAAAACTGGCACAGCTGCTTCCGTAAATCTTTCCACAGAGTATGTAGGCTAAGAACAAACTTGGAACATTATTCTCACCAAACAAAAAGATGGTTGCCTAGCTTACTAACACCCATATAGCTCACTTAGCGCGCTTTCATACTCGATGTGATGTTAAGGCGGTCCCAGGAACAGAAATCTGCGTGGACCCTGAAAGATTAGGCCAGAGGTTAGTACATAAAGTATTTCCTCCTTCCACGAAAAAAAAAAACAGATTTTGCTGGTCAATTAGGCCAGCCTTTGTTGGTCCCCCCTATGTTGCAAGTACATTGCGTGTGGAGAGTACCTACTTCTTATCGAATGGGGCTACGGTAGTTACTTACTTCGTCGTCATTATTTGCGTAAAAGCTTTTGCTCCCTTATTATTATTTGATTCCAAATATACATATATTTTTATACCTTTTATGAACATGAAATGGTATATTAACTTTGGTCCGATGTTTGTAACGTTGAGAAATATAGAAGATAGACTCACCATTAAGTATACCGAATTGATCAGGGCGACGAACTGAGTTGATATAGCCATGTCCGTCCGTCTGTCTGTTTGAACGCAAACTAGTCCCTCAAATTTTGAGATATCTCAATGAAATTTGGAACAAGGATGTATTTTTGTATTATATTAGACATTTGTCGGATCCGGTAGGATCGGACCACTATAACATATATCTCCCATACAACCGATCGTTCAGATAAGACGATTTTGGTCATTCCTGCTGCAATTTAGAAAGTATAAACGTGAAACTCGGTGATATTTATTCTAATATATCATAGAAGATTTCATGAAAAAATCATTTCGATCGGAGCTATATATAATATATATCTCATACAACCGATCGTTCAGATAGAAAGATTTTTAGCCATTTCTCCCTTAATTTCTAATATGAAAACGTTAAACTTGGTGATATTTATTCTAATATATTATAGAAGATTTCCTAAAAAAATCACTTTGATCGGAGCTATATGTATATAGTATATACCTATCCCATACAACCGATCGTTCAGATAGAAAGATTTTTGGCCATTTCTCCCTTAGTTTCCAATATAAAAACGTGAAACTCGGTGATATTTATTCTAATATATCATAGAAGATTTCCTGTAAAAATCATTTCCATCGGAGCTATATATAATATATATCCCATACAACCGATCGTTCAGATAAGGGGGTTTTTTGCCATTTTTTATTTTATATTTATCTTAGAAATCGTTTAGGTATGTACATCTGTTCACTATATATTTCTTATCTTATACATCCGATTATTTGGAGATTACGAACGGGATAAGATTATTGTGCAGCCCCATTCATGAAAGGTATGAAGTCTTCGGCACAGCCGAAGACAGTCCCGTCCTTACATGTTTTTGATTTTGTTTTTGCTGTCAAACTAAAATACCCCTTTGAAAGAGCTAAAATCGCACAGCAACTGTAACAGTCAACTGTAAGGGGTGTTGAAGGGGCAGAAAGTAATCTAGAAAAATTTAAGTAAAAGTAATCAGCAAACAACTGCAACTGAAAAAAATGAATATAAATACTTAGTATATATTTCATAAAGAAGGGACGTGCCAGCAGCCGGAGCACGAACGTGCGGAGGTCTACGTACAATTAACTTCGAATGTACCTACGTATTTGCGAATGTATTTTAAGGAATGTAAGCTAGAACGGTTTATTCGAAAATGTTGAAGTAAGCCGAGCATAAAAGTTGAAATGTCTAAATAATGTGTAAAAAAATTCTATTGGAATAGGGAACAAATTTAAATGCTGCGATGGAAACGATGTTTGAAATGTGGTTGAGTTTAATATATTAACAGACCAATTCTCAACGAAAATTCCGTGCGAGTTTTTTCCCTTCTCCCTTTCCTCCTATTCTAAACAATGTTCGAAAAAGCGGAAACCGGTTATGGGAGAAAAGTAGGTATTATGAATGTGAGGGAGAGGGAGATTTCTCTGCCGTTTCATAGGAGTTTTTTCACTAGTTAAATTAAAGGGAATGCATCAAAGTAGTTAAAGGAAATTGGTTATTTTAAGAAAGAAACTTAATTGTACAAATTTGTGCTAAAATATGTATTTACATTCTACCACAATATTGTCACTGTTAATACAACAACAACAACCACAATATTCTTTATTTTAAGTCGAAAAATATATCATAAGCAACGGAAGAGCTCTTCGCATATTTGATGCAGCCATCCAGAAATTGCGCAAGGATTTTTTAAGAAGGCTTAAATAGATTTTGGCATATGGCGAACTCAACTCGACTTGGCCGCCAGAAAATTGCTTTGCAGAATGAATGCAGGCAACTCCGGCGGATATTGTGTTATCTTCTTCTTATGCTCCTCTGTTGATGTTGCTGTGGCACCAATTCATTACTCATTTCAGTGAATACCACATGAAATGCAATAATGTGCATTGTTTATACCTTATTTCTTAATTTCAAACAAATTGGCAACAATAATTAAACTTTACAATTTTTTAAACAAAATAAGAAATACGCAACGAAATTTCAATTGACAAAACAGCTGACTTCGAAAATTCGAAATTCCTATTCCCCAATTATTCTTCTCCCTAGGAGAAAAGAATTGGAGTAATTTTTCCGCGGGAATAAAAAAATCCGCGAGAACAAAATTCCGCGATAATATTTAGAATTGGTCTGTAAATAAATGCAAGGACTTTGCATAAAACCGATTTTTTTAATGTCAAAAAACTGTTTTAAGGTAGGGGAATGACTGTTTTTGTACTTCCATTATTGTAACTTCCAAAATTACGGTAGGTGGCACACGGATCGAGATAAATAGAAAAATCTCATGAGGTTTTGGATCTTGATATAGTTTTAGGTTGCTTTTCGGGAAGCTAAACATTTGAAATTTAAAATATTGTTCAGGGATCAGTGACAGTGCAATGGGAAGGTTTCGAGCCACCTTGTACGTGTTTGAGAACCCGGTAACAATTCGCTGAATGGGGAGAAAAATATCGAAAAGTGCGCACGGATCAATATCTTCAGAAATTTCGTATGAAATTGGGAATGTTGCAACCGTCTTTTGGTGAGGTAGGATCAAAAATTTAAAAAATGACAAAGTGAGCTACAGAGCTCTAAACTAACACACCGTTCAGAACAGAACAGCAATGCAAAATAAGAAAAAAACCGCTATGTGGCACAAGTACCGAGATATTTATAAAACTCGTACGAAATATGGCAACTTCTGACATAGTTTTAGGTAGTAACACTAAAGGAGGGAAGTCCCAAAAGGTGGCTCTGGGAACGAGATATTTAGAAAAGTTTTTTTTAAATATTAGCATATACGACGAAGAGCACAAGACAAGAGCTCTTGAAAACGAACTCTGTAATTAAAACGTAAATACAATGTTTATTGAGACGATTTTCTGTCGTCCTTATTTGAAACGAGGCGGCGTCAAGGGTGCACTATTAAGTCAGACAACGAAATCAGCTGCTCAGGTCATCGTATGAATGATACTGATTAAGGATAGGTCAATTGTCCCTTCCACTCTCTGTTGCGAGAAGTGGTAGCTTTTGAAAATAGTGTGACATTTGTCGTATATGTTCCCACACTATACGCCGTTTCCATTTTCTACTTGACCCATTCTATTATATTTTGTCTCTATATGTAGTAGACATGTTCAGTCAGACATTAGATCAAGTCGAAGCAAACGCCTCCATATAACCACGCCAGCCATGACTCTAATTCGGGCATAGTTCATAGTTCCTGGTTCCTGCAGGAGTACAGTTTCCATACTGTTAGGAGCGTCGGAAGGATTCTTTTCGAGTCTGCAAGGTATTAGATATGGTCGTTCGGATAACCGGCACAAGAATATTTAAATGACTTATGCTATAACATATTTCATTCGTTTCCGTCCTTTGACTGCGCTTGTAATTCTTAACTGGCTTATGAAATATTTTGAATAGATAGTTGAAGAGGTGTCCATATAACACCGAAACCTACTATGCAAGTTCAATATACTATACTGCTTCCTTCTTAATACCAAGCTTGTGAGCCTTACTGGAGCCGGGCCACAAAGTCAAACGGATTTGTAAGGAGAGAAGCTGTTGATTGCATAACTTATCTTTTTACCCTCTATCATCGTTTCCAGTAGGGCAGGAGGGGATTATTACATTCTGAAGCAAGACAACAGCAACTTATGTCGGAAAACTAATCAGTAAATTTATTAATCCTGAAAAAACTGTTTAAGCTTTGTTTGGTCACAGCGCCCGAATAATCACGCATCGCGTGTCGCTAGCAATAAACGCAGTTATACACCCAATTATGACGCTCGTCTCAAGCACATTTAGTTGCGATGCGATCAAATGAGCCAATGTTTTGTGCTGCGCCTAAGGAACAGCAGAAAACAAAGAGTTGTGTAGCGCAACCCTTTCAATGGGTTGGCAGCGCAATTTTTTAGCAGGTGAGGCTCTTGAAACCCTAAGTTGCCCAAAGATGACCTATGCAAATTCCCTCGCGCAAGTTAAGGCCGCGGCACAATGACATTTTTCATATAGATGTGTTTAACACAAGCTTATGAATTCCAATAACATCGCCACAATCAACCAAGGTGTTGAGTTTGTAAATATGAAGGAACTTCAGACTTGGCAATTGAAGTTTATTTCGCCTTGCCCATTCACATACAAAATTTCGCGAAGCACTGTTATTAATTCTCCGTATACAACAAACATACTTGTGCTAACATATTTTGTGTCGTATTCAATTGTTATATTGCAGTTTTAATTTGCGAAAAATGTTAGAAAAGTTACCAACCAGGTTGAAAAATAATTTCACTTGCAACGTGTGCCAACGCCCTTAGACAAAGCAAATGTCAAATTCTTTTTCTTATGCTTTGCTTGTAATAAAATTTGAGAGTTTGCTACTTTTCCATGTCAGATGGCGCCAGTGTCGCTCAATCTACCGTTCTCCATAAAAATACGTGCCATCTAAGGTTGTGTTAAGCTCATCTATATGAAAATCTGCTTATGTGTCGCGGCTTTTACTGCTACACTGAAGAGCAGTTTTCAACACTTATCTGGGATTCAGTGATTCATATTGTTGCAGCTATTTATTCTCTTGTGATGAGAGCTGCGATTGGGTACGTGATTGTAATTATTGGGAAGCGTGGTTGTGATTCGAAATTTATATCCTTTCATATTGCTCATCAATCACATCGCTGCGACTGAGCAGTGGCAGTCACAACTCACGCTGTTACTCAAAAATCACGGGATCTGCCAACTCTAGTTGGTTATATTGCTAGGCATAAAGACGGGCTATTGTTCCGTCAAATATGTTTTTCGGTTTGTTATTACGTTCTATATCACCGACTGAAATGACGAGTATCAAATTTTCCAAGTGCTCCACACTCACAGTCAGAGCTATTTTGCACTGCTTTTGTTTCTTAAACTCAGACGACAGTTCAAAGAACTTATGCTGTTATACTTTTTTCCCAACACTTTCTCGATCTCTTTTCTCGTGTTACTTTGACTGATGCTCACTTATTTATGTACTTCTTGGCTAAAGAAAAACGACGAAATGTTTTTGAAGCAAAAAATAAAAATAAAGAAGTAGTGAGCAAGAAGGCGTTCCGGTCCCGGTTGAATGGCTTCAAACACAGCGTATGTAATGACTGACTGTACACAAGGAAACATATTCAGTATGTAGAAGGAAGAATGAAGAAAAAATCACCAACAATTGACATTAATTTTAACTGAATCGTAATATATTTAATGCATAGATTTGCATACATATGTGGATGACTTTTTACTCAATGTCAACGAGCGTAATATGAATGAAATTTGTGTTTTCTCAAGCAGAATATTACTTTGGAAAAATTTCCGATATTGTTAAACTAAAAAATGGGTTCCACTCAAGGTAAATGTGAAAGAGTTTCGATGTCCAAAATGGGCATTAGCCGAAACGATGATCTCTCACAAAAGCTTTGATAGCAAACTCGACGGCTTTTGCAAACGAAGAACCACCTGAGAAGAAATTGCACTTAAACTGGCAGAGCATAGTCTAAAGAAATCCATCGGTCGGACTTGTCACCGTGATTGACTGAGTTTGAACGCATCTGGGTCCCATTCGCAATCACGCTTACTAATAGTAGAAATCACATACCCAAGCACAGCTCTCTACACAAAAAATATTATCCTTCAATGAAACCTATGCCATTTTAAAGCGAATTAACAATCCTTCTCGAAACTGTTGTGTACGTGTAATCTTTCTTCTCCCTTTTACTGTTGCTTACTCATTTACTCCAATGTTTTGGGTTTAGTACATTTTCTTTCGATGTGTTGGTTAGACAGGTTTTTCTGGGCTATGCGAACGGCTGCGCCAAGAGCTTACTGCATGATCTAGCAGTAGATATGAGATGCTTGTGGGGGCGTTTGTTTAGCTGCCTCTGTAGCATTTTACTGCGACATCTAGTGCTCCTTAGTCACAGTGCAATCAGAAGGTACCAACTAAAATGTATGATTCCTACTGTCGCAACTGTGAAGAGATATGTGGTTACTTGTGGAATTGTGATTAATAAAGCGGGATTGTGAACTACGATTCTGAACATATTGTTGTTCTATCATTGTTCAGTCACAGTCATGGATCAAAAACTCGCCGCGACTGAGAGGACAAAGGAAATGATATCTCTACCAAGTGTTGGGATTTGTGCTCGAGGAGAATTTGTTCAGCAGTTTTGTTCACCATGGCATAACCATACCAGGATACCAGATAAATTAGACAGTCCACGAATGTGGGTTTTAAGTCTGCAGTAATCTGTATAAAAACCTGGGTTACTCCTGAAGACTTCTCATCGAGTTGTGGTGGTAGTTGAGATATTAAAAGCTAATACAAAACTAATACTTTGAAACATCCCTGTTTCGCGATAACGAACGAAAACTAGGAACATCAGGTAAACTCCCCTCTCTCTCTCCAGTAGTTCCGTTCAACTCAATTGAGCCCCCCCCCCCCCCCCCCCCCTCCGCTTCCAAATACCGTCGTCATTATGGATGGGACCATACGAATCCGAGTTTTATCGATTTTGCTGGTCCTTTGCCGGAAAATCGCACCATTAGAGCACAACAATTTGATATGAACAACTCCATCTTTGAGGAAATTGGGGTCGCCACGGTTGCGTGAGGTTGACGATTTTTAAAGAAATCCCACGAGTACCCTTGTCAGAAACCTCGTTTTGTTTCGAATGGCTCGAAAAGGGGTGCTTAAAATCCAGTATTTCGCTTATCGTGAAATATGCTCGGTTGAAAAGATCAACACGTTACCCGGCCTTTTTTTATTTAATCCTAGATATTCCCTTCTCTTTTTGTCAGGGAGTGGAATATGGGATTCGTCATTTTCCAATGTGAAGGACACTTTGTATGTCGATTACCAGATCACCACACATATTCCTGTAGGAATTTGTCCCGCTCTTGAAATCTTCCGTTATTTGTCGGATTTTTTGGTAGAATATTCGGCCATTATACCTATCAGTCACCTTTGAAGCTCCTTGCCATCACGCTGTTCTGCCTCGCATTTCTGCAAACCCAGTCCATCTCGCTCCCTGAATGGCGGTGATATCAACCATTACTTTGACGTAGATATACACCAACCTGGCTCTAACTTCTTGTCCAAAAGTTTCATTTATAATCTCTTAAATTGTAGATCTTGAACGGCACACATGTGCCGTGCTCATGATCAGAACATTCTTGGGTTGAATTAACTCAGAAAATATCTTTTCTCCTCTTCGAAAAAATTTGATCTTTTCCCACCATCTTTCATCCACAAATGGAACGTTACAAGCAATCGATAATTTACTTACAGTTAACTTGTGAGTGAATATTTTTATAAAAATCAGAAGCTTGCCCACTTTATTATTATCTTAATAGAACTTTACACTTTTTGTACACTACAGAAGATATCGTAAATCTTGAAATTATACGCCAACACAAAATGTCTCATTGTTAATAACAAGTACAAAGATTGCAATTTTCCAATTCTCTCAACTGGGTCAGTAACGGCGGCGCCAATGCAAAACTATACGGCCGTCCGTTCATAAGCCAACATTCCACAAAAGTTGATTGGTTGTGTGTTACTGTGCTCCTTGCGCTGGGGTTTGTTTGCTTTCTTTTATTTGGACATGAAGAGCTGCTATTCAAATCATTCAACATACTTAGTACATAAATAAATTTTTCGCTTTTATTATGCTAGTTTTATGCGAAAGTTTTGTTGAGGCCATTGTTCGGTATGTCTTGCCCTTGCAACACTTTCAACCGTGTTCCAGATATTCTATCTGCACGTTATTATTATTATTATTATTATTTCTCAAATCTATTTGATGGTACTTTAATGTTTCTTCAATTATGTCTGAGTTTAGACATGCTATAAGTATGGGAATAGTTTTACAAACGTTGACGAAATATTTAGATAATGAGTAATTTATTCATCTCGTTGAGCATCATTAGCTGGAATTTCATAATCACTGATTCGCGTTCGATGTTCGTGAAGCATAAACTTATGTTGTGTACATTTGCATCAATTAAAATTTCGCAAGTTTTTTACAGCTAAATATATAATAATAACAAAGAACTTATGGGAATATGTAATTAGTCACAGTCGGCATGGGAGTTCGTCAACAAGTTTTCACAGTGACAAATGCATTCTTGTAATTCTCCTACCTCTCGTCGATTTACAAACAAACTTACTCGGCTTGTACAAACTTCTGCAACTTTTCTCTAACTTCGATGCAATTTCATTTGCACACAATTTGCCTTTTCGCCTCCATTTAAGCGGAAATAACGACCGGTGCAGAGCGGAAGCTGATGTCCGTCGCAGGGATTGCATGTGTATGCACACATTGGCGATTTATATAATAGCAGCAAAAATGATTTGCGAATTTTATCAGTGATTTAATTTTTTTACGTTCGTAAAACGAATTGTATAACGAAAGCTATGAAATTGACTTCGAAAACAATGTCGAAATAATTCGAAAACAATTTTGAAATCTTCATTTAAATTTTTAAACTTTTTTAATTTCAAGAAACTTTGTCCGTCCCCTTATAGGCTCAGAAAGTATTAGTTTTTGGTCTCTCAAAATTCGCATTGATTTTTGGCAATATTTTCGCGAAAGGTGGTTTAGATAGAACAATAATAGCGAGATGATACCCATTCCCTGACGACAGAATATATGATCGGTTCCAAGGAACACTGATACCTTTCATTATTCGCGTGGAAAACTGGCACAGTTCATTACTTGCGCGGAAGACTAACACATTTAGATTGTTTTCGTCAACGACTAACACGATTGAAACATGCTAGTTGTTGTTGTATTAACGATAAAGACGCTCCCCGTTTAAGGTAGTAGACCGACCATCCCGGGAACGATTAATATGACCACATTAAGCCTTCTAGACCATCCGCCGTCCACATCCCCTAGTTCAATGAAGATCTTGGGGTCGCCAGAGCCCCCTGCGTAGATGAGGTTGAGAATTGGGTTGCGGAAGCTTTGAAGGTATAAAGCTTTGTATTGCGCTTATCAACTCCTTCAAACAGACTAGTCTGTCACGCCAATGATAAACTGTGCTACTTCCTATACGAATAATGAAATGTGTTTGTCTTCCACGGGAATGACAAATTGAGATTAACAATATTCCAACTAAAAACAGCAAGGCTATCCCGAATAAAAAATAACAAGACGACAAACTATCTGCCGAGCTGTTTAAACACCGATCACCTAGTAGTTCATGCAAAATATGGTACGATGAGTAAGCTTCCAGATTTGAGTTTATATGCGCTCTGCTAAAAGGCGATGCCTGAAAACGCTATATTTACCGCGAAAATAGCCTGCAGTAGGTCTGCGTAGATCTGTGTATCGCGTTGAAAGAAATTCTAAAGCCGAAAGTTGACAAACCTACTGCAGCTTATCAGTGCGGCTTCAGACCCGGTCAATTCATTATCGGCCAGATCTTAACGACATGCCAAATGCTGAAGAAGACTCACGACTAAATGATCGAAACGCCTCATCTTTTTTGCAACTTTTGACAGCCCGAAAAGAAGTTGCATATATAGTGCTATGTCTGAGCTCCCTGAGCCGTATTCGAAACCAATTCCCTATCGTGGGATTTCATTATCTTGAAGCTGGAGAAGTTACTTCTAGCAGCAAATCTAAGCCGCTATGGTATCATCTATTGAAAGAGCTTACAACTGCTGGCGTATGCTGACAATTGTTTATATTAAAGACCTTCAAAATCTCGCCGTAAAGTCTCCCTTCTTGGCTTGCATGATGAGGCAAAAAGGTGTGGGACTACCGGTCATCAAGAAAATATTTGGTGCATTTGCGCCTCGGCAGCCAAAATTCATGATTACTGATGATGATATTTTAGATTTTCATCTATACAAAGTGTAAACAATTTTATTTTTGAAAAAAAAAAAAAACTTAAAAACCAATCGAATTCTGGGTGGCGTCACAATCGTACTTTGAGAGACTACATAAATCGGAATACAAGCTCACAAGTTTGCTGTAATTCTAAAGCTGAGGATAGAGTGGAAGCGAGAAGCTTTGCGATAGTATAAAGACAGAAAGCTTTGCAAATTACTTCTTATGGAAAATTCTAAAAGTTAGCAGAGTGCCAGAAGCATTTCAAGATTGTAAAATATGTGAAAATAAAAATCGCTTCTTGCCTAGCATTGCTTATGCAAGCACTCTGCGGTGAGCCTAAATAAAAAATTGGATATAGATTTTGAAAAACTTTTCACATTTTCGAATGCGTTCTCGAATTTATTTACATAGTTTTCTTCATAAAATGTATCATAGTTTTTAACTATCATTATTTAACTAATCAATATTAAAAAAAAAAGAGGAAAATAAGAAATATAATTTGAAAACTATTATTGCTGCTATTTTTATACTCACAATTGTTTATGCAGCTAAGCAGCTGTACTTGCTCATCTCATAGTAAGTAAGTAAGTAAGAATGTATGTATAATACCGAGAAATTGCTATTTGCCTGCCTGCGTCACAGCCACCCCTACTTCCTTGTCAACAGCGCCCAATAATCATCTGCAGAAATGCAAACATTTGTTGCTGTCTCCTTTTTGTCTTCCACTACATAGTACATATGGACAAAAAAAGATGCTTCAATTCGTAATTCATTTCTCAATATTCACTTGCAAGTGATGCTGTCTATCTCAGCTGCATCACATGCCAACGTCACCACAGAAGTTCTATTGTAGGAATGGCGTTTATCGCATTGCGGGAATTTGCCTTCGCGGCTTCCCCTGGATCTACTCAACTAAAGACCCTTGCACACACACTTACGTTTGTTTGAAATCGTTTGTCTATTTGTAATTTATTATGTTCCACCCAAGATTGTCTGACGCAAGTCACTTCCTCATTTTGCTTCACTACCGTTAATTTCTGTCGCATGCAATATCTCTTCCTCCAGCCACTTCATTCGCCGCTTCATTTAACATGCAACGTTTCAACGAAATCTGAAACAATTTTCATTGAAGCAATCATTTTCAAAAGTAGTATTACAGTATTGGTTAATGGCGTCAACAAGTAACTTTGTTCAGTTCCAGTTGGTTGAATTGTACATTTTATAAAAGTTTTAAGTTGTAGTTTTCGTTTATGTACTATGTCATATCAATGCTAAGTTTCTGAGTTAGTTTTTGTCAACTGACAGAAATCCAAATCAAATTTATCTCAATTTTTCTTATCGACACATTTTCCGGTGGTACGGATTCACTTGAAATGAGGACTATCCAGTGGCGCGTCTCTCAATCTCCCCTCTATCTCTCGACATCATATTCTTCGACTCAAGTCGAAATAAATAAAGACAATTTTCGGCAAACTGTATTCCTGCCTGAGCGTATTTCTGCCATGAAAAGCTTCCCTACTTGCAGATGCCGTTCGGAGCCGGGGTGAAACATGTAGGTCCCGTCCAGCCAGTTTGTAAGAAAAATTAAAGAAGCACGACGCAAATTGGAAGAGAAGGTCGGCCTAAAATCTTTTTGGAGGTTGTTGTCGTTGATGTATTAACGATAAAGACACTCCCCGAAGGTTTTGGGGAGTGTTATCGATGTTAATGGTCCTTTGCCGGATACAGATCCGGTGCGTTCCAGTAACAAATCACCATAAAGGTACTAGCCCGACCATCTCGGGAAGGATTCATATGACCACATTAAACCTCCTAGGCCATGCTAAACATGTGTATGATACGTTAATATTTGTAACACGATTTCTCTGCGTAGGTGAGGTTGACAATTGGGTTGCGGAAGCTTTGAAGCTATACAGTTTTGTATTGCCCTTATCAACAACTGTAATACCATCTCTTCGGAGGTTATCGCGCTTTGTATGTTATGTATGTTTTTTAATTAGGAAAAAGTCTTTTCCAAGCGGTGTCGCCCCTCGGCAGTGGTTTGTCAAACACTCCGCATTGTATTTCTGCAATGAAAGGCTTTTCATTATATCTTGCAGCTGCCGTTCGGAGTTGGTCCTGTTGCGCCAAATTGTAGAAAAAAAAATTAAAAAGGAACATGATGCGAATTGAAGAGATTCACGGCCTGAATCCTCTCGGTGGTAAAACGCACTAAGTATTTGTTTTTAGTTATTTGAAGTTAGCTTGTTCGCCTACCACGCCAAAGGTCCTGGGTTGAAGTCCTGGGAAAAGCAGTAGGCAGTAGTTTGGCAAACAGTGTTAATATATTTTTGGCATAAAATGCTTCTACGCGGCAACCAATCTGCTTTGCATTTTCCGTTCGAAGTCGACCTTAAACATGTAGATCCCATCCTTCCAGTTTGCAGGAAAAATTAAAAACTAGCATGACCCAAACTATTAAAATTATTCTATAGACAGATGTTTAGAGAAATCTCAAAAAATTAGAAAAGATTTTCAAAGAATCTTTTTTTTAAGTTGTGTCGTTTTAGTCTTGGGTAGTCAAGCTAAAATCTGGATTCATGTAAAATTCGGCCTTGAAATCAGTATCTCAGCATCCGGACTTTCAAAACGTCAACATTTTGATTAAGTGCTCCCACAATATACATCAAAACGGTTGAGCGTCACATAATTTTCGTACGTGTTCATTGTTGATGGCAGTTTCAATTTTTTAAGTGGCTAAGGCTCCTTTGGACAAGCCTAGCAGAAAATTGAAAACTGTAGATCATACAGGCTGCCAGCTCCATGTGTTTATCTTTCAGGCGAAAGTTGCAGCCGTGAAGAACGCAGCAGAAATTCTGGATGAGGTAGCTTGAGCTATGGTTGCTTCAGTATACTTATACTGTCAGTCACGTTAAAGTCAGGCGGCCATTAAGGCAATAGTCTAACATAGTACTTCATCAAGAAGTATCCTGGAATGCATTAGAGAGGAGGTACTTAGAAGGCCGATGAGTTGGGAAAGGATGGTTCTGCGCCCGATGAATCGCCAGGAGACATTCCAATCCGCATGGGAGAAATAAAAAGAAATAACAGGAGTAACATGTGATAGGAGAGGCGTGCAAATCCTACGATATCAGACTTACAATGTTGCTCAACTCTCGTAAAGAGAGAAGTCTTACGGCTTATGATGGCGTACTAACTGAACACTGCCATTTGGTGTCACATGTGTACAAATGGGACTTCATCAGTAACGGCAGATATAGGAAGTCCGGTCTGCAGGAACACACGGCTGAGCACGTGCTGTGTTCGTGTCCTGCGCTCGCGAAGCCAAGGCTGCTGCTACTATGGGCTGCGACGTGTCCAGATGTCGAGGCAGCTATTAAGCAATGTCATAGAAAACTTCTAGTATATGCCAAGAGGACGGAGTTGTTTTGCAATGTAAATCCTGGTACCTAATTGGGGTTTTTCCGTTTGGTCATCAAAAAAATTCTGGTAACTGTGTGTACACATTCAGATTATGTGAGGTCTTTATTGGACGGCCAGTTCAACCTAACCTAACCTATAAAATAATTTTGGGAAATCAGCACATTTTATTCCACTTCTGAATTTCTTTCCCTTACCTTAAGCATGAGGAAGCCTTCGGGTGTATACTAATATTTCGACTCGGCTATGTGCCATTAAAAATTTCAACAACTAAAAGTATATTCCACTTCTTAATTACATGTACTTACCTGTGTGTTTTCAAAATATTTATGTGAAGCACCCGTTAAGATGGTCTGTACCGTATGGAGAATATCTTATGCAAACTTCAAATTAAGAAGCTACATACAAGAAAAGCAATAATTAAATAAACAAGTAAGGGCGTCTAAGTTCGGGTGTAACCGAACATTATATACTCAGCGTGAGCTTCAATTGTACAGTTCATCTCAGATAAATTACTTTTCTATATAACACGTGGCACCGCCCATTTAAAAAAAAATTTTCCAAATTTCCTCTTACAACAAAGCTTGGTAAGTGAAATATCATTGATACAAAATTATTTTTCGCTAAGATATACATAGCTTATTATTCTAGTCTACCCTTTAAAACATCCTTTACAAAAATAAATTTTGTATGATTTTTAATAATCGGGGATTGCCCATATTGCTTTTTTTTTTTTTTTTTTTTTAAATGTATGAAAACATTTATTTGAAGCAATTTTTTAATTTTATAATTTATTTAATAATTTGGGAAAAATTTAAACAACGTGACATCAGGACGGACAAGGCGACAGCTGTTTCGATTATACCTTGTAAATCTCTTCAAAGCCTTTTCTCCCGGGAGTGGGAGTCGAACTCGCACCCCTACGATAGTTGAAATGGTTGTAAACGCATTCAGCTACGTCATGCCTGTTGTGAAGTCTTTCCCAATTGCCATCTTTTTGCATATTTTAATCTTTTACACATTGCATACTTCGTATGCAATTATGTGTTAAAGCTATGCTTGGTACGGCGGTTTTCAAAGAAACTTTGGTTTTGTTGCTGTTTTCGTTCTATTTATAGAACTACAACGAATTAACCAATTTTGTCTGTTTGTATGATTTTTAATAATCGGGGATTGCCCATATTGCTTTTTTTTTTTTTTTTTTTTTTTTTTTTTTTTTTTTTTAAATGTATGAAAACATTTATTTGAAGCAATTTTTTAATTTTATAATTTATTTAATAATTTGGGAAAAATTTAAACAACGTGACATCAGGACGGACAAGGCGACAGCTGTTTCGATTATACCTTGTAAATCTCTTCAAAGCCTTTTCTCCCGGGAGTGGGAGTCGAACTCGCACCCTACGATAGTTGAAATGGTTGTAAACGCATTCAGCTACGTCATGCCTGTTGTGAAGTCTTTCCCAATTGCCATCTTTTTGCATATTTTAATCTTTTACACATTGCATACTTCGTATGCAATTATGTGTTAAAGCTATGCTTGGTACGGCGGTTTTCAAAGAAACTTTGGTTTTGTTGCTGTTTTCGTTCTATTTATAGAACTACAACGAATTAACCAATTTTGTCTGTTTGTATGATTTTTAATAATCGGGGATTGCCCATATTGCTTTTTTTTTTTGTTTTTTTTTTTAAATGTATGAAAACATTTATTTGAAGCAATTTTTTAATTTTATAATTTATTTCATAATTTGGGAAAAATTTAAACAACGTGACATCAGGACGGACAAGGCGACAGCTGTTTCGATTATACCTTGTAAATCTCTTCAAAGCCTTTTCTCCCGGGAGTGGGAGTCGAACTCGCACCCTACGATAGTTGAAATGGTTGTAAACGCATTCAGCTACGTCATGCCTGTTGTGAAGTCTTTCCCAATTGCCATCTTTTTGCATATTTTAATCTTTTACACATTGCATACTTCGTATGCAATTATGTGTTAAAGCTATGCTTGGTACGGCGGTTTTCAAAGAAACTTTGGTTTTGTTGCTGTTTTCGTTCTATTTATAGAACTACAACGAATTAACCAATTTTGTCTGTTTGTATGATTTTTAATAATCGGGGATTGCCCATATTGCTTTTTTTTTTTTGTTTTTTTTTTAAATGTATGAAAACATTTATTTGAAGCAATTTTTTAATTTTATAATTTATTTCATAATTTGGGAAAAATTTAAACAACGTGACATCAGGACGGACAAGGCGACAGCTGTTTCGATTATACCTTGTAAATCTCTTCAAAGCCTTTTCTCCCGGGAGTGGGAGTCGAACTCGCACCCCTACGATAGTTGAAATGGTTGTAAACGCATTCAGCTACGTCATGCCTGTTGTGAAGTCTTTCCCAATTGCCATCTTTTTGCATATTTTAATCTTTTACACATTGCATACTTCGTATGCAATTATGTGTTAAAGCTATGCTTGGTACGGCGGTTTTCAAAGAAACTTTGGTTTTGTTGCTGTTTTCGTTCTATTTATAGAACTACAACGAATTAACCAATTTTGTCTGTTTGTATGATTTTTAATAATCGGGGATTGCCCATATTGCTTTTTTTTTTTTTTTTTTTTTTTTTTTAAATGTATGAAAACATTTATTTGAAGCAATTTTTTAATTTTATAATTTATTTAATAATTTGGGAAAAATTTAAACAACGTGACATCAGGACGGACAAGGCGACAGCTGTTTCTATTATACCTTGTAAATCTCTTCAAAGCCTTTTCTCCCGGGAGTGGGAGTCGAACTCGCACCCCTACGATAGGTGCGATAAAAAAAAAAAAAGAAATTTTGTTTGCCATAAGGAAAATATGTGTACCCAATCTTATTACGATCCGGTAATTTTTCTTCGAGTTATGGCTCCCGAAACATAGAAAATTGTTTATTCATAAAAGAGGCGGTGCCATGCTCATTTTCAAAAATTTTAATTTTTTGCTATTTCTTGTTATAATTCTACTTACTGAATCAGCAGCTAAAAAATATTTTCTAAATGTTTCATATTTACTAATACATACATACAATCAAAAGTCATCCCCCCAGCCTTTAACGTACATATTGTAACGATTTAGTGCATTTCCTCTTATTTGCAACCTTCTACTAACGTTCGAATCACTAAACTGTTGAATTAATAACTCCACTATTCAATAATGCAAAATGGCCTTTATTAAAGTACTTCACAATAACACTTACACTTCGCAACTGATAGCTTGCTTAAATCAAACTGATTGTCGTGCCTCTACTGTTGCTGCCTTTTATACTCTGTGATTTCTCGTTCGCATACTTCTAGTCGCTTCCAGAATTTACTTATTTCTGCTATAAAATTATAACTACAGATGCACGTGTATAGCTTCTCATATGCGCGCGATATGTGAGTGACACTTCTACAGATAATTGCCTGCTTTTGGGAGCATCTCAGATAAGATATATGCATGTGTTTGTGCGTCTCTTCTCCGCTGCTCGCATGGACATATGGGTAGACATAATGATTGATTTGTTGATGTGTATACGAGTGACTGCTTAGTATCGGCTTACAGATGATAGCACCCCTTAGTGTTGCTAGTATTCGTCACAAAATAATATAGCTTCGTAAACAATAAAGCCTGTCTTTATTAAATACGACTTTTGTATTAAGAATCTTATCAAAAAATTTGGCAAAATTTATTAAGGGAGCAAACTTTCTAAAACAATACATATTTCTTGACTCATACATATGTACGTACTTACATAAATACATTTATCAAACAAACAAAAAATGTAAAAATATCCCTTCTAAATAAGGACACATGCACGACGAGTGTGTCAAATTCATTAAAACGGTAAAGCAAATATTGGCGAAGAAATCGAATCAACGATCAAAGGCAAACCAAAAGGGAGCAAAAAATCCAATAAATGACCATACCATATCAATGAAAACGTACAAGTAGTGAAAAATAAACAAAGAAGGGAAAAGCTATTAAAGGATACCCAACAACAGAGTAGCATAAAGGATGACGATGTCCCAATCAAATAGAGTGCAAAAAAAGACTTCGCTTTTAAGCCGCCTTAGGCAGCCGGTCAGCGCAGTCGCTTTAATGGGAATTTTTCGCCACTAAAAACGTTGCAAGCAACAATTCAAAAGTGTTGCACGAACTTCTTAAGTTAAAGAATTTTACTTGAACCGTAGACAACATAAAACAAAAGCGAACAAAGAATTATTGCAGAAAAAGTGGGTAGCATATGTAGCATAATAAATACATAACACAAAACGACGAATGGAAATTAAAAGGAATGAAAGCAATGTTATCAAAGAGGGAGCTAAAGTAAAACAAAAAAGGAGTAAATTGAAGGAATAGAGCGATAAGTCACCCCATTCATTTGTTTCTGGTGGCAAGCACCAGCTTAATATTCACTTTTAAAAGGCTTCACTTAAGTGCAACAGCAGCAATTACTTGGCGCTTCCTACGCATACCTAACCTTTACCTACATATATGTATAAAAAGCGAATTATACTAGGGTACGACATTTTAATATCAAACGGATAATAACTCTTGCCAAAGAAGTATTTCAGTCGACATCGCAGCTTGGAAGCAGAGGAAGACATCCACCGAGTTGGGAGATAAATGTGTCGGTAGACTTGACCTCCCTTGGTGCGCGAACCAGTGATAGCTGACGTGACCTGTACGAAACGGTCAAAATCGCTTAGGCGATTAAGCGCCAGTTAAGGATAATGATGATGATGACGACATTTGAATTATACAGAAGCGCTCAGAGCTAAGATATCATAAAAAGAAGCACTTTTGCGGCTAGAGAACGAGATTTTTTCAAGCAGCACAAAAAACAGTGGTATCGCCGCTAAATGTGTAATAAGTTTACCCACTTTTTCCATGTAATACAGCACAAAGCTTTTGATTACGCTAGAACCAAGCTCAGATACACAGTCGGTTGAGTGCTCGTTCAGAAATGCTATATGTGCTCGTGTATAACGTGTGAAATACTTGCTATGTCCTTCTCCTCCCTGCAGCTGCAAATGAAATGAATTAATCGATCTGAAGAAGAGACTATTCGCATTAATTACGAATGGCGGCCGCCGTGGTGTGATGGTAGCGTGCTCCGCCTACCACATCGAAGACAATAGGTTCACGTCCCGGGAAAAGAAACTTCAAAAATTTTAGAAACATGTTTTTTCATTTAGAAGAAAATTTTTCTGAACGGAGTCGCCCCTCGGCAGTGTTTGGCAAACACTCCGAGTATATTTCTGCCATGAAAAGCCCTCAGTGAAAACTCGTCTGCTTTGCAGATGCCGTTCGGAGTCCCATTAAAACAAGTAGGTCCCGTCCCGCCAATTTGTAGGGAAAATTAAAAAGGAGCACGACGCAAATTGGAAAAGAAGCTCGGCCTAAAATCTCTTTGGAGGTTATCGCGTCTTAAATTTTTTTTCTTAAGAACAGGAACGATGTTGCTCTATTGGCTTAACTCGATGTGATCAAATGCCTAATTCACGGCAAATAATCTATTGGTACCCTCTATGAGAGGAGCAAATTTTCACGGACGTGGGACTTTTATAGGGTAATCATCCAACATCCTTCATACTCATGTTCCACCGGAAAGGCGCTCACTCGCTGTCATATTTATCCTCACTCTCACCTTCACCTTCACCCTCACTATCTCTAACCCTATTCCCAAACATATCGCTATCCCTATCCATATCCCCATTTTTCTTCCTATCTCTTTCACTATTCATTTTATGGAGTTTTCCTTCAAACTTTCATATCTATATATGTATATAAAAAGAAAGGCTAAAATGTATGTTAGTTGGTCTCCGGAGTTTGAAGAGATGCGTCGGTCGATTTTCTTCAAACTTTCACATAGGTTTGGTTTGGATCGACGCACAGGGTCTCGAGATATAGGCCAAAAAGTGGACCCTGATACCCCTAGAATGTGTTTATAGAATATGGATAACAAATGAAAGCTGTTGAGAGCTTTAAAGTAATTTTCATTGTGATATTCGATTTAGTCGCATCAACCTGGCAAAACTGCTAAATATGCATGCGAAGCCGAAATAAAGACATGAATTAATAATACCCACATACCTATTTATATACGTCCCATTCGATAACTTTGCCTATATTAGTATTTGCGATCCTTTTTTCTGGGAAGTAGACCAGAGAAGCACTGGGACTGTGATTAGGACTAGGCTGGGACTGAGACTCGGAGTGGGACTGGGACTGACACTCGGAATGCGACCGGAACAAAATACATACCACCCTTTGGGACCGGCAATAAGGGATGAAAAAGAATGAGAAGAACTTGAGAGAAGAGAAAAGAGAGAAGGAGACTGAGAAAGAGATAGAATGAGACGAAGATGGAGATATATGAAGCGAAAAAGACGTAGGGAGACGTGAATAAAAGGATTAGGAAAAAGTGAAGAGGGGGGAGGACAGAGTTAGACGGAAAAAGCTTATTAAAATGTATGCAGATAGACCAAATTTAGGGCAGAACAACGTCTGCCGGGTCTGCTAGTGCTGTATACAAATTCAGAACGAGTCTAATGGACTACGAAACATATGCACATAGGTTGCAAGGGCGGGTAAAACAATGGCGATAGCGTAATCCCCCAGCGTAATAATGTTAATACACTTATGCACATATGTATGTATGCGAGTACACAAATTTGTGCTGAAATAGCAAAAGTATTTTCTCCACACATATGTACATAGGTAAAAAAAATGTTTGTGACAAAAAAAAAACGAAACGCTCAGAAAATGAGTAACGAGTAAGAGCATAAAAATCGATTTGTGTAATTCGAGTATTATTATAAAGCAATGAATTTTATATTCATAGAGTAAAAAGAAGATGATAAATCCGAAGGGCTTTGACAAAAGAAAGTACAAGAAGGTAGTCATATTCAGATACTCAAGCGCAGAGCAGTTTACGCGATCCGAGTAAAGCCAAGATATAATTTAGAGCAGATTGTTAAGACAATTTTCTTCATAACAAAGGCCTCTCTTCTTAGACGGAAGCAGAGTTTTCGCTGACAAAAGTAAAGTTAGTAAATACTCCTGCCCCTGACGTCGACTGAGGTTACGTACGTATATAGAGGCATATGGTGAAGATGTAAGAAGGTACATTCCTATTTCAATCTGGCCTTTCCAAACCCACACGCACCTCATATTAATAAACAACGTTTATATTCAAAATTTTGTAAACTATAGAACTGAGGCCACTGCCCAATTCCTAAGAGGCTACCAGAGACACACACAGCACTAATATAGTGGGTGAAGTTGATGTGGTTTGCCAGATCCCCCTTGCACATGTTAAATACTACCAAAGTTATATTTGGCACTGCATTCAAGACAGAAGGATATGATATGAGGGGCAATATAATCTTGGTTTAGTGCCTCCTTCGTGCCACTGATCTGAAGACTGGGTATATAACACACTTCCGTTCGCAGAAGTAGTTCTCAAAATGATTAAAAATCTAATCAGTTAGAGATATTCGTTAGATGGCAGCTTCGCAGTTAAAGAAAATCTAACTTTGACAATTGTGCTACCAGACCCCCTAGCGGCGATACTGGCAGTCAAATATTTAGACATCGATCTTGGATATTTCTTCCGCAGAGTCACATTCGTCACTACTAATATATTTACGACGCGTTCTATCAAAGACTTAACAGCTGACCTGGGGGATTCCACCTTCTTAATACAGCTAACAGAGATAGCACTGTCCATGATATTAAGTTGCAGTACATGACACCCATTGGGCAGTGCCCTATTAACTAAGACCCCAATTGCTATTGATAGATGAAATTTACTACACCGTTATAGCTCCGCCGAGCACTTAATAGTCAGCAACTGGTTAGAAAAACCTCACATATAGGTAATGTTGGCCTAGCATTTGGTTCGCTGACTCGAGGCCCACTTGTCCATAATCTTTATAAAAGAGTATATAGACGCCACTGCGAGTGAGGTGGTCAAGCAATCTACTCCACACCAACATAGGTTAGGGCTTTGATAGTCCCCTGAATATCGGACTAAATAGGATATTAAACTCCCTAACATTTTGTGCGGCGATACTTTGTATCTGTCTATTGCATACATACTACCGGCGACCTCAGCTAAGTGAACGGACAGCCTTAACTTCCAGCAGACATCAAGCTCACGGCCGAGTACTATGTAAACCAACTTCGAAAACATGTTCGAAAAAATTCGAAATTTATGAAAACTTTCAAATTTCTATTTAGAGTTGCAAATGTTTTTAAGTTTGTCCACTTCATTTAAATCTGACAAAGTACAAGTTTGAAGTCTGCTAAATATCGCAATGATTTTTAAACATTTTGAGTGGTGCTTAACTTTCCTGAAATTCTAAAAAATGTGGAAATTTTCATAAAAATTTTAAAATATTGATTCGCATAGCTTTTGTTTGAATTGAAAAAAACTTAATGAATTTTATTACAAAAACTAGGTAAATCGATTCCGAAAGTATTTTCCAAAAAATTCGAAATTCACATGTTTCCAAATGTTTTATTTAGTACTTCAGTTTAGGAGTAAAAACTTTTTTGTATAATTCATTCTAATCTGAAAGAGTACATAAAATAATTTAAAAAAAATGTTTAAGTTAAACGGTTTTATTGAAAACAATACTTACATGAAATAATAATAATACGAAAAGCTAGAAAATAATTAGGTAGGTCCTAGGTACTAGTCATCACACTCCTTATCAATCTAGGGCGTTGATCAGACAATTAAATAAAAGAGTTGGACGCGTCATATTTCTATTGATAGTCATAAGTAAAACCAACTGAACCTTAATCAGGTTATGCTACGCCTCACATTTTTAGAAATTTCACGCGTCCAACGCTTTTATTTAATTGTCTGATCAACGCCCTAGATTGATAAGGAGTGTGATGACTAGTACCTAGGACCTACCTAATTATTTTCTAGCTTTTCGTATTATTATTATTTCATGTAAGTATTGTTTTCAATAAAACCGTTTAACTTAAAAATTTTTTTTAATTATTTTATTTTCAAGTTTTTAGTCTTTATTTAATTCCCTATTATTTCTCATTCTATTTAGTCATATAGTGACTCATTATTACAAGGACTCTTTCCTGACAATTTGTTACAACCTAAGTCCTCAATACATAATCCTTCCAAAGACTTTACTCGACTCTGCGCCACGATTGCTTGTCCCTCCTCCAACTCCAAAATATTTTGATGTCACTCCTACCGGACTGTATGCAATATTTGTTCCAAATATGAGCCAAATCGGGCATCATAGGTCGCTTTCTATTCATGTATCTATGTATTATGTGTTCCAAATATGAGCCAAATCGGTCCACAAATACGATTTTTGTGAATATCTCGATCCATGCGCCACCTAGCGGCGATTTTTTCATAGGTCGCTTTGTATTCTTGTATGTATTATGTGTTCCAAATATGAGCCAAATTGGGCCACAAATACGATTTTTGTGAATATCTCGATCCATGCGCCACCTAGCGGCGATTTTTTTCATAGGTCGCTTTCTATTCTTGTATGTATTATGTGTTCCAAATATGAGCCAAATCGGGCCACAAATACGATTTTTGTGAATATATCGATCCATGCGCCACCTAGCGGCGATTTTTTTTCACAGGTCGATTTCTATTCTTGTATGTATTATGTGTTCCAAATATGAGCCAAATCGGGCCACAAATACGATTTTTGTGAATATCTCGATCCATGCGCCACCTAGCGGCGATTCTTTCTTATTATTGCATTGTCATCGGGTTCTGAACTATATTCCAAGTTTCATGCTTGTAGCTTATCGGGAAGTTACTTAAATTTCAATTACAAGATTCGTTCACAACGGCCGTGCAGCCGTGCATGCTGCCATGCGGCCTGTCAACTCAAGCTAAATAAAACCGTTTAAAAAAGACCTCAATTTAAAAATTCGCATTGATTTTGGCAGGTTTTACTTCCTAAGGATGTTGAAAATTTTCTTCCTACACCGTGAAATTTGTATCAAAATAAAAACTTGGTCCGTTTCAGAAAAAATTTTAAAATATTGTCGAATTTTCGAAATAGTTTAAGATATTGGTTTGCAAGTTTTCGTCGTGTAATTGAAAAAAATTCAACGAATTTTATAGCGAAAACTATTTTAAACCAATTTCGAAAAAATTCGAAATTCACGAAAATCCTCAATTTTCAACTTTAGGAAACTGCCGTGGGGACCGCTGTGGTGCGGTGATAGCGTGCTTCGCCTAACACACCGAAGACTTCAATTGCGAAATTCGCATTGATTTTTTAAAATTTTTTTCTCAAGTATGTTTAGATTTTCCCATACACAGCGTGGAAAAATTAATTATTTAAAATATTTCCTAAATTAAAAAAAACAATTAACAATTTTAGGATTTTTTTTAAGTAATCTCGATTTTTTCATTCTAAATGAAATTAACAAATTTCGCTAATCGTTTGTGCTGCTACTTTTGTAGTCACAGGTGTATGTTTACTTTATTTATTTACTGAAACCAATAAAACTCAATTCAACAATGAGTGTTTCTAATATCCATGTGTAAAATTATGACATCTCCACTATCAGCCATAGCCGTCATTCTTAATGCAGCGCAAACGAAATCGAGACTTTGAACAAATTCCTGTTTAAGGTTGCACAAACATTGACAATACCTAGCACTTGGAGGAATTAATATGCATAATACATGAATAACAAACCAACATAGATGCAAAAAAAAAAACAAAAAAATGCCGAATATCGCAAAATAACGAGCACTCGGCCAGACAGCAATGACAACCAGTGCGGAAACGATTTTCTTTTTTTTTCGAAAATTGAACAAGCAAAAAAAAAAGCTGAAACCATTGCAAAAATGTATGTACATGAAATGTATTACCGCTATTATTTGTAAAATGTTCATTCATTCATTCAACCATTCATTCGGTCATTCATGGCTGATGCAGTCAGTGAAGGAAAATAAAAGCGACAGTGAGGAGTGTTGTTTTGCTTTTAGCGTTTCTGTCTAGAGTCGAAATTGCATGGCTTTTTGTTTGCCGTTGTCCTTGGCCTTTACAGCATTAAGGCCAACAATCATTATGAGCGGTAAGTATGCGACTTTGAGCCTAGAAACACAAATACATACATATCAGATCTACCACATCAACAAAGCCTGGTGACTAAGTAAACATTGTAATGGGTTTACGTAAGCTGCAATTTGGCAATTTTAAGTTTTAGTTCGGGTGCGGATGGAGCAGTTTAGGATTATTTCCGGGATCATTTTGAGATCACTTAGCGTTACTTTCCAGCCATTTCAGAATAATTGGAGGATAATTTTTGGGATCATATCAGAACTATTGCCGGATATTTCGTAACTGTTTCGCAATCACTTCAGAACCTTTTCAGGGCACTTTCGGAATAGTTTTCGGGATCATATCAGTACTTTTACTGGATGATTTTCAGGATCACTGAACAAAAAATTTCCATAAACAATATTTCAGTACACAATGGAGCTGTCTATCTAGATTTAACTCAATCCGCATAAACATTTTAAAAGAGTTTTTCAACGACTTTCGGTACAACATGACGTGGTTACGGTCGAGTCTGTTTGTAAGCAGATTGTTCATAGCAGCAGTGCAGGTTCGAATCGGAAAAAGGCTTTGAAGAGATTTACAAGGTATGATAGAAACGGCTGTCGCCTTGTGAGTCATGATGTCGCGTTGTTTTAGCATTTACCAGAAATGTTTGAGACTTTCGGTAGAGTTATTATTAGTTCATATTCGTCTATAAAAATTGATTGCTAACCACCACTACTTTCTATTTATTTATAAAAGTGAGCGTTATTATTAACCGATTTTTACGATTCCTCTTTGAGTAAGGAAGACGTCTCCGTTCGCAGTGTGTACAACTCCAGCTTCGTCTACTTTGTAAGGTTAGGCCACCAATCGCATCAGTATGCGATACGGCAAAATCGGACGAACAATGACAGTATAGATCCAGAAAACCTCACGTGACATCGTGGTTGTTACTTTTTTAAACGTCCTGAAATATTACCTCCATAATAGTTTCATATATACATAGACTTATTCCCACATCTTTGAATTTGTCGCTAAAACCTGGGCTTTCGCCATACATTTTAAGAAGATATGAGATTCAATTCTTGTAGCGAGGAATACTTCAGGTATTTGCGGATTAACGTCGAGAACCTACCTTCTAGTCCAACTTCAAGGCGAGGTGCGATTAATAGATATAGGAATAAGGTGACGGAAACTAAGCAGAAACTGAGAAGACTTTTTTTCTTTGCTTAGGAACCCCCATTTATCTCCGTTCTAAAAAAATCACTATGAAATAATTTTATTCAAGTACATGGTTGCATATACATATGTACATATGAGAGTCTTGTAAAGCTTTCGGTATTAATCAAGAATAATATTATTTCGGAAACGATTTTTTTTAACTTTTTCCGGTTATTCTAATTAACACATTTTGAAATTAGTTCAAAAGTTCTGATCACAAATCATTCACTAACGCCCCGATTCTAGTGTGGTAGCAACATTATTCACCACAATAACGAAATCATGTGGCAACTTTTACACCCATTTGGTATTCTACCCGCGAAAGTAGTCAGATAATTTTTTACCCACAAAAGTAGGTGGTTACATCGAAATAACTACACAACAGCTGTTAAAAAAAGGAAAAACTGAAAAATAAAGAATTTTAAGCGCAAATAAGATAATAGTAAAAAAGTGTTGCCTCTTGCTATACATATTTGTTTACATTATGTACTTTCACAGAATAAATTACAATATACCTATTTAGAAAAAACTTATTATGCATAATATGCATATATACATCGTCGCGTTTATTCGTTAACCTTGTATCTACAAGTGAGACATTTTTGATAAAGCGAACACGTTTGCCACACCATGTTTCCATTTGGGACCAAAATTCATCGAAAAAAGGACCACATTTTTGTTTTATTTTATTAGTAAAAAATACAAAATTTTATGATGTTTCCATATAAAATTTGACTAAACAGAGTGAAGACTTTCCTTTAATTCAGGCTGAACAAACAAATATATGTGCATTCAACCAAAAATGGTACTATATTTTGACATAGGATAAGTCTATGTCTTTCAATAACCAAACGTTGTGAACCTAGTTTTGGCCAAAAACCTCTTGGTTCTAGCATTATGTTGTTGATTGCAATGAAATAAAATGTATAGTGCAGTTAGGTTTTAGTAAGAAACGGTTCAAAAGTTGCGTTCTGGTGTTGGCGAACTATGTATGTGGAAAACTCAGTAAATCATAAATGAAACTAGGCAATTTTGTTAGTGCCATTTTTATAGATTCTTACTTTTCCCCTTAACCGTGGGCGTGGTTATAGCCCTATTTGGCTCATTTTCAATACCAATTGATTCTGGGTTCAGATAAGTCCTTATACCAAATTTGGTGAAGATATCTCAATATTTGCTCAAGTTATCGTGTTGACGGACGGACGGATATTCCTTAATCAATTTTTTTTTTGATACTGATGATTCTGATATATGGAAGTCTATATCTTATTTCGATACCTTTATACGTGTAAAACCAACCGTTATCCAATCAAAGTTATAATACCCTGTGTACAAGTACAGCTGGGTATAAAAAATATATATATATATATATATTAATGACTAATTGCAAAAGCTTAATATTTAATTCATTATACAGAAATTATATAAAAAATTGTTATTAACATTTTTCAAACAAAATATGAAACTAATAAACTAAATAATTATTTGTATATGGAGCAGCGAACACAAAAATAGCAGTATAAATTTGTATCCAATTTCGAAAATTAATTTTTGTTTTTTTTTTCGACAATTTAAAAAGAAAACTTCCATGAATGTAGTAACTATGCAAACCAAACTGAACCCCGTTTTCGAAAAAAAATTCGAAGAAATTTCACGAAAATTGTGAACTTTTTATTTTCCTGATTTTTCTTAGTATGCAGTTTCGTAGCGCAATCAATTTTGGTCTAACAAAGTACAAGTTATAGGTCTCTTGAACTTTGCTGTGATTTTTTATAATCTTTTTCCGAAGGGTGTTTCAGATTTTGTCTCATACAAAGGGCGCATATCTGAAACACGCTTCAGAAGGAAAATTGACAAAAAGCAATTCAATTTTCGAGAGACTTTTAACTTGAATTATGATGGACAAAAATTAATTGAGCTATAAACTGCATACTCGGAAAAAGTTAAAAAATCGTTAATAAAATTTGGAAAATTTTGTAAAATTTGTTCGAATTTTTTCGAACACGTTTTTGTCATTGCATTTCATTCCACGGCTATACACGTTTGTGACAAGTGTGGACACGATCGCCCGTATTTTTAAATATGTCTATTCCAATAAATTTATTACGCAAGATAGCTTTAATTAATTATTACGTTGTAGGCACGAGTTTCAATTATAGTATTTGAATGGAGTTTTACAGTATTTATACATAATTATAAACACATTTTAGAGTTTGAACAGAGTTACGAAGCGTGTTACACGAGCGCGAGTCGACAACTTACTACCTCCCTCAAATATCGTAGCGTATGTAGGGTTTTACGTTTGCTGTTAGCAGAGTTGTATTTTAACAGTTTTATTTACAAAATTCATAGAATTTGTCTCTTAAATTATCGAAAATAAAAAAATGGAGAATTAAAGTGGCGAAATTTTATGAAAAATTGCCACTGCTATTTTCGTGTGCGCTGCTGTAGATATGCCCGTGAAAGCTTATGATACTTACAAGTTTATGAAGGACAAAACCAAGTGAGAGTTAAATACCGTAAAATATCTTAAAATAGAATTTCGCATATGTATTTACCTGCAATGAAAAGAAGTGAAAGGAATTATTTAGTATAAGAGTTAGACTCAATAGTTTGCTTAATGAATATATAATTGTACAAAAAATTAGATAATAGAATAAGAAAAAGAGATGAGCAAGATGATGAAAATTTTATTTTTTTATAATTATATATTTTATTATTAATATCATCTATTATTTTTTATAATTTATAATTATCACATCAATTAATATTTGCTACATTAATCTTTCATAGACTTCCCAAATACCAGTATCGCAGTCAAGTAATTAATCAAATTACAATGAATTAATTTAATAAGTCAATTTTAAAAAAGACCATTAGAAACTCACACGCTAACAAATCACCTTAACAAAGGAGAAAGTCTTTGAAAGAAAAAGAACAAATTTAAAGTTCAATGATTTTTTCTTATTTTCAAAGGAAATTTAAAACAAATTCAAAAACAAACAAAATAAAATAACATAAACAGCAAAGTAGGAAAATAATAATAAAATCGTGAAAAATATTTTCCTGTTCAATTTTCTCAATTGATTATTTTACCTTTCGCAGCTCAACTGAATAATTGACTATACTTAATAATCAAAACATAGCCAAAATCAAATAAAATTCAATGCTAAGTAAATAAACATTTGTCATAAACAAAAATAAGAAAATTTTCTGGTTTGACTTGCTTCAAGACCAATTCATTGCCGCATCAGAAGCCAAGTGGATTGAAAGTACGCTGAACATTGGATACTGGCAAACAGACTATAGATTGGTAATTAAAGGAATGCTCAAGTAAGCACACCGGAAGAATTTGAGTTGAAAAAAAAAACAAAAAATCAAATTTGTTGCTCTTGAATTTACAAGACATTCAGTAAATTATGTATATTGGAACGATTTTCCGTCATTCCTTGTAAAATTTGGTTTGGAGACAAACCGGTTTCGGCGTTGCGCTACTATCAATGTCGACTTTCGTTCAGAACGAAGTCGTTCCAATATACATCAATCCACCCTGTCGGAAAGTCAACACAACAAAACGACATTGAGTAAAATTGATCGCATTATGGTTAATTCAACGGTTTTTTTTGTTTTGTCAAGAAAGCAAATTTGTTTAGTTATTTCAACAGAAGAAAAACTTTTGGTCTCAAGTTAACAATATCGTGTAAAAATTACAGATTTCCTTCCAATCTAACTGATTTTTATGTTAAAAGAACTGGTTTCATTGGTTATTTCAACAGCGAACAACGTTACCATATTATGCAAATGCATCAGCTAAAAGAGAGGCTTACCCAACGGCCACTGTTATTCCTATGTTGAGAAAAATCTGTTATTTTAACAATTTTCATTGGTTTTCTTAGGGTGACATTGGGCGCTTTCAGGAAACACAAATGTTGAGCAAACGTTGAGTGAAGGCACCGTTAAGTAGTTACGATCCACTCAACCCTAAACGGTTGGAATTTTACGTCAAATTACTGAGCTGAAATATTTTTCGCTACATTTGCTCAACGTGTTTATTTGTCTGTCTGGCAGCTCTTTGACGTTTTAAAGTGTTGCCTATAAATAGTGAAGTGTGAAAATTATTTAAGAAGCCCTTTTCCTTAGAATGTAAGGATAGGTTTTTCATTTGACTGGTTGCTCAACTCGACGTTCATAAAACAAAATTTCTATCACTTAATTGACGAAAACATGTTTGCAACGTATCAAAAAAATTTGTGGTTCTGAAAGCGCCCATTTATAATTGTTAGTTAACAGAGCAGAGTTAGGCCTACCACACCAAAAATGCTGGGTTTAAAAAAATTCAGAATTAATTTTTTAATTTTTTTTGACAGAGCTGTTCCTTACATCCGACAAACTTTTTTTTGTTGATTTGACTGCTGGAACATTCAATTCACAATCAACAATTTGTGCGAAAGCTTACGATTTCTTCTCGAACACAAGCGAGATTTTCGCGGCCCGAGAAATCGAGAACTCGACTTCTCGCGAGATTCTCGTGTTTCGAAGTACTCGTAAATCTCGCGAGCTTCTCGACATAAACGGTATTGCTGTATGGACAGTATTTATACACTTGGCTATTTTTTACTTGTGAATTTTTTTTATTATATTGCTTTTCAATAACATTTAACTCAAAACATATTTATCTATAATATAAAAATAAGTCGGGTTTTCCTTCCTGACGCTATAACTCTATAACCGACGAACCGATTTCCACAGTTTTGCATTCGTCGGAAAGGTCTCGGGCTCCGTGAGGTTTATAGCAAAGAAAATTCAGGATCGACGCACAGGGTCTCGAGATATAGACCAAAACGTGGAACCGGGTACCCATAGAATGTGTTTATAAAATATGGATATGAAATGAAAGCTGTTGATGAGTGCTTTAGTAGAAGGTAATTTCCATACCCCTGGGTGACTAGGGTCTCGAGATATAGGCCAAAACGTGGACCCGAGTACCCCTGGAATGTGTTTATAGAATATGGATATCAAATGAAAGCTGTTGATGAGTGCTTTAGTAGAAGGTGATTTCCATACCCTTGGGTGACTAGGGTCTCGAGATATAGCCCAAACCGGGACCCGGGTACCCCTAGAATGTGTTTATAGAATATGGATATCAAATGAAAGCTGTTGATGAGTACTTTAGTAGAAGGTAATTTCCATACCCCTGGGTGACTAGGGTCTCGAGATATAGGCCAAAACATGGACCCAGATACACCTAGAATGTGTTTTTACATTATGGGTATCAAATTGAAGCTGTTGATGTGTGCTTTAGTACAGAGTAAGTTTTACACCGCTGGGTGACTAGGGTCTCGAGATATAGGCCAAAACATGGGCCCGGATACCCCTAGAATGTGTGTGTATTATGGATATCAAATGAATGTTTCTGAGAGCTTTAAAGTAATTTTCATTGTGATATTCGATTTAGTCGCATCGACCTGGCAAAACTGATAAATATGCATCCGAAGCCGAAATAAAGACATGAATTAATAATACCCACACGTCCTATTCCATTTGCTTGAGATTTGGTTTATAAATTTGCCTATATTAGTATTTACGATGCTTTTTTCCGGGAAGTAGACCAGAGACGGACTGGGACTGGGATTAGGACTACGACTAGGACTGAGACTGAGACTCAGAGTGGGACTGGGACTGAGACACGGAATGGGACTTGAACAAAATACATACCACCCTCTGGGACTGGCAATAAGATATGAAGAAGAATGAGAAAAACTTGAGAGAAGAGAAAAGAGAGAAGAGAAAAGAGAGAAGTAGACTGAGAAAGAGATAGAATGAGACGAAGATGGAGGTAGATGAAGCGAAAAATGCGGAGGGAGGAGTGAATACAAAGATTAGGAAAAAGTGTAGAGGGGCGAGGGCAGAGTTAGACGGAAAAAGCTTATTAAAATGTATGCAGATAGACCAAATTTAGAGCAGAACAATGTCTGCTGGGTCTGATAGTTAAGTTACATTTGTTCGCAAACTAATTATGTGATCTATTGTATGTTGCCATAAAACCAGATTAAATACGGAAAAGCACACATATTCCACTTATTAAGTTATATTTGTCCGCAAACTAATTATGTGATCTATTGTGGACTGCCAAAAAACCAGATTAAATACGGAAAAGCACACATATTCCACTTATTAAGTTATATTTGTTCGCAAACTAATTATGTGATCTATTGTGTACTGCCATAAAACCAGATTAAATACGGAAAAGCACACATATTCCACTTATTAAGTTATATCTGTCCGCAAACTAATTGTGTGATCTATTGTGTACTGCCATAAAACCAGATTAAATACGGAAAAGCACACATATTCCACTTATTAAGTTATATTTGTCCGCAAACTAATTATGTGATCTATTGTATACTGCCATACAATCAGACTAAATACGGAAAAGCACACAAACCCCACTTATTAAGTTATATTTGTTCCCAAACTAATTATGTGATCTATTGTATATTGCCATAAAACCAGATTAAATACGGAAAAGCACACATACCCACTTATTAAGTTATATTTGTCCGCAAATTAATTATGTGATCTATTGTGTACTGCTATAAAACCAGATTAAATACGGAAAAGCACACATATTCCACTTATTAAGTTATATCTGTCCGCAAACTAATTGTGTGATCTATTGTGTACTGCCATAAAACCAGATTAAATACGGAAAAGCACACATATTCCACTTATTAAGTTATATTTGTCCGCAAACTAATTATGTGATCTATTGTATACTGCCATACAATCAGACTAAATACGGAAAAGCACACAAACCCCACTTATTAAGTTATATTTGTTCCCAAACTAATTATGTGATCTATTGTATATTGCCATAAAACCAGATTAAATACGGAAAAGCACACATATTCCACTTATTAAGTTATATTTGTCCGCAAACTAATTATGTGATCTATTGTGTACTGACATAAAACCAGATTAAATACGGAAAAGCACACATACCCCACTTATTAAGTTATATTTGTTCGCAAACTAATTATGTGATCTATTGTATACTGCCATACAATCAGATTAAATACGGAAAAGCACACATACCCCACTTATTAAGTTATATTTGTCCGCAAACTAATTATGTGATATATTGTATACTGCCATACAATCAGATTAAATACGGAAAAGCACACATACCCCACTTATTAAGTTATATTTGTTCCCAAACTAATTATGTGATCTATTGTATATTGCCATAAAACCAGATTAAATACGGAAAAGCACACATACCCACTTATTAAGTTATATTTGTCCGCAAACTAATTATGTGATCTATTGTGTACTGCCATAAAACCAGATTAAATACGGAAAAGCACACATACCCCACTTATCTATAATATAAAAATAAGTGGTCCTGACGCTATAACTCGAGAACTCACAAATCGATTTCCACGGTTTTGCATTCGTTGGAAAGGTTTCGGGCTCCGTGAGGTTTATAGCATAGACAATTCAGGATCGACGCAGAGGGTCCCGAGATATAGGCCAAAACGTGGACCTGGGTACTCCTTGAATGTGTTTATAGAATATGGATATCAAATGAAAGCTGTTGATGAATGCTTTAGTAAAGGGTAATTTTCATACCCCTGGGTGACTAGGGTCTCAAGATATAGGCCAAAACGTGGACCTGGGTACTCCATGAATGTGTTTATAGAATATGGATAACAAATGAAAGCTGTTGATGAGTGCTTTAGTTGAGGGTAATTTTCATACCCCTGGGTGACTAGAGTCTCGAGATATAGGCCAAGACATGGGCCCGTGAACGCCTAGATAGTGTTTTTACATTATGGGTATCAAATTGAAGCTGTTGATGAGTGCTTTAGTACAGGTTAGTTTTCATACCTATTGGTGTCTAGGGTCTCGAGATATAGGCCAAAACGTGGATCAGGGTAACACTAGGATGTGTTTTTACATTATGGATATCAAATTGAAGCTGTGGCTGTATGCTTTAGTACAGAGAAAGTTTTATGCCGCTGGGTGACTAGGGTCTGGAGATATCGGCCTAAACGTGGACCCGGATACACCTAGAATGTGTTTTTACATTATGGGTATCAAGTTTAAGCTGTTGATGTGTGCTTTAGTACAGAGTAAGTTTTACACCGCTGGGTGACTAGGTTCTCGAGATATAGGCCAAAAAATGGACCCGGATACCCCTAGAATGTGTGTGTATTATGGATATCAAATGAAAGCTGTTGCTGAGAGTTTTAAAGTAATGATATGATGAAAGATATGAGTTAGTAATACCCACATACCTTTTTACATACGTCCTATTCGATTTTCCTGAAATTTTGGTATATAAATTTGCCTATATTAGTATTTACGATGCTTTTTTCCGGGAAGTAAACCAGAGACGGACTGGGACTGAGATTAGGACTAGGACTGTGACTGAGACTGAGACACAGAGTGGGACTGGAACAAAATACATAACACTCTGGGACTGGCAATAAGATATGAAGAAGAATGAGATAAACTTGAGAGAAGAGAAAAGAGAGAAGGAGAAGCAGACTGAGAAAGAGATAGAATGAGACGAAGATGGAGATAGATGAAGCGAAAAATACGGAGGGAGGAGTGAATACAAAATGTATGCAGATAGACCAAATGTAGGGCAGAACAACGTCTGCCGGGTCTGCTAGTTATACATATAATTTTATTCACAATATTTTATTTTTTTAACGAGACATCGAGAACACGGCTTCTCACGAGATTCTCGAATCTCGAAATACTAGTAATGCTCGCGAGCTTCTCGACTTTCAATTCAGTCGCCGCATTGGCAATATTCTATACATTTCGGGGTTTTTTACTTGCGGTTTTGTGGAAATTTTCCCTTGTGCTCCAGAAGAAATCGTAAGCTCTATATAAAACAGCCAATGAATCGATTAAATTGAATGGCGAGAAGCTCGCGAGCCTTACGAGCCTTACGAGTAATTCGAAATTTGAGAATCTCGCGAGAAGGCGAGGCTCGCGAGAAATCGTGCGCTATAGTGCGAAGTTGATTTCACAGCTATTTGCGATGGATTCATGTTGACAGAAATATCGGTTGAACTGACCCGTACCATAATTCGGTTGATTTTACCAGCTTTTTTCTTTCAGTGCACAGATTTAAAGACGATTTCAAAATAATGAGGCAATCTGGCAAAAAAAAAAATAGCAAACATTTTTAGCAAGACCACACGATCGACTTACGTGTGCTATCGGCTGTTGTATGAATGAGTTTTTTTTTACATTTTTGAAATAAATTAGAAAGATTTATACTTGTATGATTATAAACATCTTGAACTGAATTTTTATTGAGTAAATATTCATAAGTTAAAAGTTTACGTTATGAACTTAACTTCAGTCTGTTTACTAAACAAACTTAATACTTCAAGAAGGTAACGAAGTGCCTATAAAATTCTAACTTATCTCAACTTGCATATCGACTGCTGCCGTTTCAAAAACAAATTTCACTCAAACGATAGAATCTGTCGAACTATTCGTAAAACTGACAATTCATTATGGATGTAATGAGTAGTCGTAGCTACTATTTCACATATTTTCTTAATCCGATTCGGCATTTCAAAGCTATTGCGATTTTAAACAGAATTTCATTGAATAATGACTTATTTCAGAATAACGCCTATCTCAGACTTTGTTTCAAAAACGCCATATCTCAGGACAAATTCAATACAGAAAAGTCGTACACATATGTATGTATATACGAAGCCCAAAATCAAAGGGCATGAATAATCAAAAATAACAACCGCAAACTTAAAAAAAAGTCATTTTTTTGATAAAACAGGTCAAGTTTGACCCGGAGAAGGTCTCCGGAGAAGGTTATACTTTCATGTCGTTCTTAATACAGCTTTTGGAATAACTTTTTGTTCCTCGTCAGCGATGGCTTAGAGAAGGGTGATGAGGGGCACGCCACAGGATTGTGTTCTTTCTTCACTGCTTTAGGTTGTCGCAATAAACCACTTGCTTCAGAACCGTGAGCAATTCTTGTCACGGGAACATTTCTAAATACACGGAGAGGCATTTTACAGTCCGGTGTCCCCCAGAAATTTTACAGGGTTACCTGGTTGTCAAATCATGGGAATCAGCTATCAACCCTAGCAAAACTGATCTCGTTTTGATTACTCGGAGGTACAATATTCCTAAATGTAGACCTCTTTTAATTTGGGGGAGTTACCGCTGGCGCTGACTTGCGATTATTCTTGACTGCAAGCTGTCATGAAAACTTAATTTGGATAACAGTGCTAGGAAGGATTTGGTTGGTTCGTGTGGTACATTGGCTATACGATATGCTGGTGAAGCCGATTTTCTTGGCATTCAGGTTTGGTGGAAAGAACTAGACGCTTCTTCCACGGTCAAAATGTTGGACGCAGTGCAACGATTGGCCATAGTTGGGAAAAGGGTGGCCCTTCGTACAGCACCTGCACTGGACTTAAAAGCGATACTGAAGCTTGTAAATTAAGGGCATTCCAGCAAACTGCTCGACTTCATCCCTTACAGGAAATATTCACCCAAGACATGAATTGAGTGAGGAATTAATATGGGACTGCAGTCTGTTGAACCTGTTTTCGTATGATCCAGGCTGGACGGAAGGGTTAGGGGTGAAGTATTTTTCCATGAGCTCGGTGTCACCCAGAAATAAAGCTGCCGCAATGCAGTGTCTTCCGAAGTTCGCCGTATAAAAGTTGCGCTAGATGGGATGCTAACCGCCGCTGTAACTGCAAATTTAATATCTACTGAGATACTCAGGCGCCTATCAAAGCTCTAAGCTCTGCTCCCATTAGGTTGAGGCTTTGAGGGATTGATATAAATTATCTGGGTGCCAGGGCATAGTGATATAACTGGTATCTGACGAGCTGATCTATGGTTTACAAAAGCTCATTTATCCATGAAGTGTTAACAGGGCACTATTGAATACCTAGAAACCTGGGCACCCAACAGACATCTGATTGATGAGCCAACACCGCCTAGGGGCTTAAGGACTCATCTCCGTAAACACTATGAGGAAATACGGCACCTGGGAACTCAGCCGTATGAAGCAAAAAACACAAGCAGGTCCTCAGTGAACTCCTCAAACAGGCGTCGGACCTTTATGTCAGCAATTGCCCGGTGAATCCAGTACTCAAAGAACAGTACCCAAAACTTGCGGAAGAGGAACGCATACTCCCCAGGGAAATGCGAGTCACTCTAGCTCAACTTCGTGTTCTGGATACTGTAACAGGCTAAACTCTTACCTATCCAGAATGAACCACGACATACAAAATGTATGCCCCTGTCCCAAATGACACAAACCATCTCTTTAATTGCAATGTGGAACCAACGCCTCTAACACCCCTTCCATTATGGTCCACTCCTGTTGAAACAGCAAGTTTCCTTTGACTCCCGTTAGGGGATATTGATGGCAAATTGTGATCGGTCGCACCTATTAGGTGGGGCGAAGCACTGCTACAACAACAACAACAACAACAGGGCACTATCCAATGTCAGTCCATGAGGCACGCTAAATAACTGGAATCCAGTTTCACGGTTAGAGAATGTTGTACCACAACGAAAAATTGTCCAAGTGAGCTGTTTCTTAACTTGACAGCTGCCACCCAACCTAGCAATTATATGCGCACTTTAGGAACATGGATTTGCAACTACACTTCAGTGAGAGTTCAACGATAATGAGTTTCGTCACAGCCTGATGTTAACTTATATAGTTAGTATCGTAAGAATAAACGTAACAAAGTAAAATTAAAATAATTCACGCATTTCATCACCTAACGATTTTCGAAATACTTACTTACTTACTTAATTGGCGCTTAACCGTCTAAACGGTTATGGCCGTCCAACAAGGCGCGCCAGTCGCTCCTTCGCTCCGCCAACCGGCGCCAATTGGTCACACCAAGGGAGTTTAAATCGTTTTCCACCTGGTCCTTCCAACGGAGTGGGGGCCGCCCTCTACCTCTGCTTCCATAGGCGGGTTCCGATAGAAACCCCTTCTTGGCCGGAGCATCATCTTTCATTCGCATAACATGGCCTAGCCAGCGCAGCCGCTGCGTTTTAATTCGCTGGACTATGCTGATGTCTGCGTATAGCTCGTACAGCTCATCATTAAATCTCCTTCGGTACTCGCCATCGCCAACGAGAGGTTCATAAATCTTTCGAAGAACTTTTCTCTCGAACTCTCCCAAAGCCGCTTCAACTGCTGCTTCTGCTCCATATAGCAGGACGGGTACGATAAGTGACTTGTAGAGTATGATTTTCGTTCGCCGAGAGAGGACTTTACTTTTCAATTGCCTACCTAGTCCAAAGTAGCATTTATTGGCAAGATTGATTGATGATGAAATAAACGAAGTCTTTTACTATTTCGAAATTATGGCTGCCAACAGTATCGTGGTTGCCAAGGCGCGTATGCGCTGACTCTTTGCTGGATGACAGCAGGTACTTCGTTTTGTCCGCATTCACCATCAAACCCATCTTTACCGCTTCTTTTTCCAGTTTGGAGTAAGCAGAACTAAAATCGCGGGTGTTTAGGCCGATGATATCAATGTCATCAGGATATGCCAGTAATTGCACGCTTTTATAGTATATTGTTCCAGTGCGGTTAAGTTCTGCAGCTAGTATAATTTTCTCCAACATCAAATTAAAGAAATCGCACGATAGGGGGTCACCCTGTCTGAAACCTCGTTTAGTTTCAAACGGCTCGGAGAGGTCCTTCCCAATTCTGGCTGAGCTGATGGTGTTGCTCAACGTCATTTTGCACAGCCGTATAAGTTTTGCGGGGAAACCAAATTTAGACATAGCGGCATATAGGCAGCTCCTTTTCGTGCTGTCGAAGGCGGCTGTAAGGTCGACGAAGAGGTGATGTGTGTCGATTCTCTTTTCACGGGTTTTTTCCAAGATTTGGCGCCGGTTCACGGTGGGCTTCAATCTTTCGCACAATACACTTGAAAGGACCTTATATGCGATATTAAGAAGGCTGATTCCACGATAGTTGGTGCATTTTTCAGTATCCCCCTTCTTGTGGACTGGGCAAAGAACGCTTAGATTCCAACCGTCGGGCCGCCCATATTTGGCTAAGAAGCTGCTGCATGCGCCTTACCACTCACGCCTTTCTGCTTCTGCTTTTTTCTTGGCAGCCTGTTGTGATTGAAGCTTTTCGACGTCTAGCTTTCCTTGTGTTTTTTGTTCCTTGGTTTTAGCCGCGTTGAGGCGGGTGCGTATTTTGGCTGCAACGAGATAATAGTCCGAGTCTATGTTAGGTCCTCGGATCGTGCGCACATCTAAAACACTGGAGGCATGCCGTCCGTCTATCACAACGTGATCGATCTGATTGCGAGTATTTCGATCAGGCCATGTAGCTTGATGTATCTTTTTATGCATGAACCTCGTGCTGGATATGACCATGTTTCGAGCACCGGCAAAGTCAATCAGCCTCAGTCCGTTAGGAGAAGTTTCATTGTGTAGGCTGAACTTTCCCACTGTAGGGCCAAAAACACCTTCATTGCCCACCCTGGCGTTAAAGTCGCCAAGCACGACCTTTATATCATGACTGGGGAAGCGCTCGTATGTGCGTTCTAATTGTTCATAAAGTGTCTTTCACCTCATCGTCTTTCTCCTCTGTCGGCGCATGGGCGCAGATGAATGATAAATTTAAAAATTTTTGCTTTTATTCGGATAGCGGCGAGACGCTCGTCCACAGGCGTGAACGCCAGCACTTGGCGACAAAGTCTTTCTCCCACCACGAATCCGACGCCGAAACTGCGCTTATTCGTATGGCCACTCCAATAGATGTCACAATTTTTGATCTTCTTTCTTCCTTGCTTCGTCCAACGCATTTCTTGGATGGCGGTGATGTCAGATTTTGCTTTGACGAGGACATCAACCAGCCGGGCATCTGCACCAATCCCATTCAGGGAGCCGACGTTCCAGTTGCATGCCCTCAATTCATTGTCCTTCAAACGTTTGCCATGGTCGTCGTCAATAGAGAGTGTATTTATCCGAGGCTTGTTGTTATATTTCATTGGAGTATGGTTTTACGTGGCGGGTCCCAAGCCCAGCGCACAACCCGCTCAGCGGGGGTGTAAATATTACTTGCATTTTCGAAATAGCTTTATTTAATTTCTTAATTATAGCATTGCTAGTATTTTAACCGTTAGTGAGCTAAAAGAAAGCTAATGAATTCTTAACCAAAGTTATGAAAACTTATTTTTGTTTCTATATGATCTTACTTAAGTTTCTAACTTTTCACAGAATAAGGGTCATACTACCTATACTATCTTAAAGTCATAAGTTCGTTTGAAGCTTATTATTGACATGAAACATGAAAACTTTCAAGTTTCTTTGCAACACAGTACAGCTTTTTGTTGTTGGTAGCGCTCAAATATGCGTTCGTAAACTTTTGTGAACTCTACGCACCACTCTCAAATTTCTAAGTAAAAGTTTAAGACTTCCTACTTTCATGGGATTTATTATTTTCATTATTTTGCTTTTGTTGCATAGCTACATACGCGAAGAGAAAAATAGCAGTAGCAATTATCAATTTTCGGCAATAAAGTTCTTCTTTTTTGTTTTTCATATTTGAATGCAAAACTTTTATAAATTTTGTAACTGAAACAGTTTGCATACCAATCTGAAATAGGTTTTCGAGAAAATTCGAAAATCTGAAAATATTTTACGAAAATTTCGCACTTTTTACATACATATATACAATTTTTTGAATTTTTTTTTTTCGAGTATGCAAATTTGTAGTTGAATCAATTTTGCGTAACAAATTTCATGTTATATCTCTCCAAACTTGCTTGATTTTTGACAAATTTTTCTGAAGGGTGTTTCACATTATATTTCATACAGAAAAGAGCTTTTACACTTTGTATACAACAAAACTAAAACAACCTTGAAAAAAAACATTGTCAAAAATATATTCGAATATTGAGACCTATAGCTTGTACTTTATTAGACTAAAATTGATAATCAAAAAAATTCAGAATCAAAAAAATTTTCTCGAATTTATTCGAAAACGTGTTTGATATTAGCTTGTACACTTTCATCAACAAACTTCATAGAAGCTTCTTCTTAAAATATAGAAATAAAAAATAACAATTCAAATGACGACATTCGATAAAAATTACCACTGCTATTTTTCTTTTCGCTGCTGTATTCACAAACATGCCTAGTGCTTCCAACAACGTCAAGTCAAAAGATCGTACGAGGTCAAGATTACAATATTTTTTGTGCGCTGGTTACATCCCATTCAACTCCTGCACATACATACGTTTTTACTCTATTACACCATGAATAATTATGCAGCGCACTGCGTAACTAACAATTTCATAGCAACGTAAATTCATATTCACATACTACAAGGTATTACATATATGTAAATAACAAATTATGATACAGGTGATGAAAACCATTGATGAGTGCAATGCTTGAAAAGTTGTTGGTAAACTTGATTTGTTTGGTTTAACGTTTTACCATGAGACACTGAAACTATTTAAGAGTATCCAGCCTACTACATGATGTAATTACTATAAATTTTCTTCGTGTTTTTCTTCTTGATAAAATTGTTCGATAAGGCAGCATTAGAAACTGGAGAAACTCGATTGACAGGCTATTCAAAGGAAAAGCGTTGAAAATTGTATAAATTAAATCATAATTTTTTTTATTTATTTAGCGTTTTACTATTAATGATGATTAAATAGCAGGACGTTTCGATTCATTCATCTTTATATATGGTTTGGTATTTTCCTTTTTTTTGGCTGATTGATTTCATACCGGGCTATGCAGTTTTAATGAAAATGTGTCTGTGTCTTCTTTCCCATGCTAATTGACACGCCTAAAATGGTGTAGAGTTTCTTAAACATTTAATCTAACACTTCATTAGGTGTTTGTGCCACTTTGTTTGAGTGCGGTAAACAACATTCCTGACTGCAATTTGAAGGGAGTTGAAAGAGCTTATTCTACAAAGTTTATTATAAATAAAATCGTTTCTACTTATGCACTCAAAAAAGGTAAGTTCGCGAACCTTGTACTTAAGAGCCAATATTTAAAGCTAAAAATTTCTAAATCAAAATCCATCCAATTTTTTTCCAAACTTTTACTATCAACTTCATCATGCCCCACGCAATGACAACAAATATTGCCTCTATAACTCAAGCGCGTTCTGCAATTTTTATTGTTCCTGCAGGAGTTCGAGTCGATTTTCAAATATTTCGTCATCCGGCTGATTTTCTGGAAGAATTTTCGAGCATAACACGTTCATATTACGCTATTGTCTGAATTTTGAGAATTTTTAACTACGATAATGAAATGGTAGTTAGAAAACTGATTATAGTAAACCTATCAACAAACTTTTCTATGGTGCTTGGAATTGCGTCCATTTAAAAAATTAAAAATTTCCAAAACATAATTCTTGCTTTTCCAGCATTAGACAGATTGTATAACTGACAACTAACCCAGTTAATGTCGCAACCCAGCGGGTTAGGAGGCTTAGAATATATCAGCGGCAGGTATGCCTGTCGTAAGAGGCGACTAAAATACCAAATTGATTCAAGGGGTTGTGTAGCGCAACCCTTTCAAGGGCTTGCCAGCGCAATATACAGCTTCTTTAACCCAATGGTCAACCCCACCCACCCGTGGCAAATCCTGTTTCTGGCAACCCCAAGATACTCCCGGATCTAGGGGTTTTATGTGGTCATACTTAATCTTTCCCGAGATGGTCCGGCTAGTACCTCAATGATGTTTGTTACCGGAACCTGCCAGATCTGCATTCGGCAAAGGACCCAAAGCCTTCGGGGAGTTTCCTTATCGCTACAACAACAGTTTATGTCAAAAAATGTCGATGAGAAATTGCCTTGTTGTTTAGGATAATGATTTTACCTTACTGATTGCGAGGTTTGAAATATGGATTAAGCCGAGGAAGGGTTTAAAACACCAACTAAACCGTGCACTGTAAGATTTCAATGCCGACAAGAAAATAAATAAATAAATGCAAGGCGCGATAACCTCAGAAGACATTTTAGGCCGAGTTTCTCTTCCGATTTTCGTCGTGCTCCTTTTTCAATTTTTCCTGCAAATTGGCGGGACGGGACCTATATGTCTTATGTCGACTCCGAAAGGCATCTGCAAGACAGATCAGTTTTCACTGAGAAGCTTTCCATGGCAGAAATATGTACACTCGGAGTGCTTGCCAAATCACTTCCGATAGGCGACCTGCTTAGGAAAACTTCCTTCTAGTTGAAAAAAAAATTTGTTTCTAAAAATTTGATGTTACCTTGCCCGGGGCGTCATCTCAGGATCTTCGGTCTATTGTCTAAGACGCACCATTAAGCTCGAATTTTGCCGGTCTCATTTATATTCGACAAACTGTATGTATATCTTCTTCCTCTATGTTATGTACGTCACTTAACAATGATCTGCACCCACAATTGTTTTTACAACAGCTTCACTTCCTTTTCTCACGATTCTGCTGTGGTGGTAATTGCATTCAATTTTTTATAATTTGTTGTAGTAAATCTCGTATTGCATATAATTGATTAAAAGTATTGGAAGTAAAACGTCATGGCTCGGCATGTTTGGCTAGTGGCATTGTTGATATAACTGTTTTTATTCTATTTTTTCCAAAGTGGGGAAAAAACTTAAAGCACTCAGACAAGAAACTTCAAATTTAAAATGTCATCTAATTATATATTGTAACGAATTTGGGAAAATTCCGCTTATTCCAAACTTCTGCTAACGTTCGAATCGCTAAACTGTTGAATAAATAACTCCAATATTCAATAATGGAAAATGGTCTTTATTAGACTACTTTGAAAGTACTTCACAATAACACTTATACTTCACAACCAATAGCGTGTTCAAATCAAAACTGATTACTGACTACTCAGCTTGTGCTGCTTTTATTATACTCTCTGTTGCCTTGTCCGCATATTTCTCCAAATGTCTAGACGTTTCTTCTTCTAGAATCTCCTGCTTGGTAACCAGCTATATGCTTGTGTATTTGTAGTTTAAAGCCTCTCGCATAGCCATATGCGTGTGTATATGTGAGTATTACTTCGGCTGATGATTACATGTGTTTATCTCTCCGTTGCCTTGTATGCATGTAGATGATGATTGATTTGTTTACGTACATACGAGTGGCTGCTTAGTATCGGCTTAGTGATGACAGTATCGCTTAGTGATACTAATATTCGTCACAATATTAATGAGTGAATCGTCCTATTCCAGAGATGCAGGAACTTATGCATCTCGCCAAGAGGCTGAAGAAAGTATTATCTCAGAGTGCATACATCATCCGCAGCGCACAAAAGGATCTGTTTCTAGGAAATCTTGCATTTATGGAGTCATTACGGAGCCATGTGCGTGCCATAATGTAAAGAAAACCACAGCCGCCATAAAAATTGAGACCTTTTACCTACTTTTATTTACCGTAATATATCGTTGCGTGTTTTATTGAGAGATATTGGTAAGAAGATTCGTCACGAACACCACATGGCTTTGATTTTACTCTGACTTGATATGATACTGACATTTAAACCGCCTTTAATAAGATTTTATGTCATCAGTTGTGCTGTTAGTTTTATTTTGTTAAAGTAAAAGTGTCAACATTTGCTGCCATTACTGTTAAGTGTATTATTTATGTCGTTGCTTAATGTAGTTCATCATTATTGTAACAATGTAACTGCATTCATTAGGTATGTTTGCGTTTTTGTGTCGAAACCTTTGCAAAAATCAGAAAACGCTAATGAAAGTTGTAATCGATATTATGCATTGCTGTCAGCAATGGAAACTTTTTGTAGGCTTTTTAACTTCATATTCCTGTGGTACAATATCAACTTAATACATGTAAGATGTCACGCAACTCTACCCCAGTCCCTATTTATTTCAATCTCACTTTTTAGCCTCGGGAACCAAAGTTCTGCAGGGCGAAATCAAAAGCCCTTGGAATCATTGCAGGAATACTGTTCGCGGTATTACATATATAAATAAATTAGCGGTACCCGACAGATGGTGTTCTGGGTCAAACTGGTCCACATTTTGGTCGATATCTCGAAAACGCCTTCACATATACAACTAAGGGCCACTCCCTTTTAAAACCCTCATTAGTACCTTTAATTTGATACCCATATCATACAAACACATTCTAGAGTCACGCCTGGTCCACATTTATGGCGATATCTCGAAAAGGCGTCCACCTATAGAACTAAGGCCCACTCCCTTTTAAAATACTCATTCACACCTTTCATTTGATACGCATATCGTAGGAACACATTATAGAGTCACCCCTGGTCCACCTTTATGGCGATATCTCGAAAAGGCGTCCACCTATAGAACTAAGGCCCACTCCCTTTTAAAATACTCATTAGCACCTTTCTTTTGATACCGATATCGTACAAACACATTCTAGAGTCACCCCTGGTCCACCCTTATGGCGATATCTCGAAAAGGCGTTCACCTATAGAACTAAGGCCCACTCCCTTTTAAAATATTCATTAACACCTTTCATTTGATAACCATATCGTACAAACACATTCTAGAGTCACCCCTGCACCCCAGCGGGTTAGGGGATCAGAATATACCCGCGGTAGGTATGCCTGTCGTAAGAGGCGACTAAAATACCAGATTCAAGGGGCTGTATAGCGCAACCTTTCAGGTTGCCATCGCAAAATATAGCTTCTCCTAACCCAATTGTCAACCTCACCTATCCGCGGCGAATCCTGTTTCAATAACAGACGACGCTCTGGCGACCCCAAGCTCCTCATGGAACTTGGGGGTAGGGAGGGAGGGAGTGGCCTGAAGGTTTAATGTGGCCACATAAATCGTTCCCGAGATGGTCAGGCTAACACCTTAATGGTGCTACGGTACCGGAGCGTACCGGATTTGTATCCGGCAAAGGACCATCACATCGATAACACTCCCCAAAGCCTTCGGGGAGAAACCTTGTCGCTACAACAACAACAACAACAGAGTCACCCCTGGTCCACCTTTGTGGCGATATCCCGAAATGGTGTCTACCTATAGAACTATGACCCACTCCCCTTTAAAATACTCGCTAATGCCTTCCATTTGATGATACTCATGTCATACAAACACATTCCAGGGTTACCCTAAATTTATTTTCCTACATGGTGATTTTCCCTTATTTTGTCTCCAAAGCTCTCAGCTGAGTATGTAATGTTCGGTTACACCCGAACTTAGCCTTCCTTACTTGTTTTATATATAAATGGTTGTTGCGCACGTCATCGGAATGTGCGAGATCTCGAGCAACACAAGATCATAATAGACGAGAGACAGCCGAAGTTTATTGGGGTTTGAAAACGTGATAACGTGAATTCCACACTACTCAAGTATATACGAGAATATGTCTAAGGAATGAGGTAAAAAGCGTTTTGGTAATGTAATGATTTCCCGGAGCTATGGGAACACAACTAATCTCAATTGCAGGGATGGCAATCATAACAAAGAAGATGTTACATTCAGGCATCGAAATTATAACTTACATCATAAAAATCAAGATTTAACTGTTATTTTTTGAATTTTATTGTTCGCTTTGAAGCTTACTTTTGGGGTTTGTTGTACTCGTTGTTTTTTCATTTTGCTCTGAAAATATATTTTTTTTGATATAGCCTAGAAAATAACAGGTACTTTTCGAGCTTTAAATTTTTGATTTCTTATGTTTGGAGTTTTTTATTCAGGTGGAAATTTTTCTTTGGTGTTGCATTTTGTTACGAAAAAATTGTTATTTTTCGAGTTTACTATTTCGAACGAAATATAACAGTTTTTATACCTTTCATGAACATGAAATGGTATATTAACTTTCGTCCGATGTTTGTAACGTTGAGAAATATAGAAGATAGACTCACCATTAAGTATACCGAATTGATCAGGGCGATATAGCCATGTCCGTCTGTCTGTTTGAACGCAAACTAGTCCCTCAAATTTTGAGATATCTCAATGAAATTTGGCACAAGGATGTGTTTTAGTTTTATATTAGACATTTGTCGGATCCGGTAGGATCGGACCACTATAACATGTATCTCCCATACAACCGATCGTTCAGATGAGACGATTTTGGTCATTCCTGCCGCAATTTAGAAAGTATAAACGTGAAACTAGGTGATATATATTCTAATATATCATAGAAGATATCCTGAAAAAAACACTTTGATCGGAGCTATATATAGTATATATCCCATACAACCGATCGTTCACATAGAAAGATTTTTGGCATTTTCTCCCTTAATTTCCAATATAAAAACGTTAAACTTGGTGATATTTATTCTAATATATCATAGAAGATTTCATGAAAAAATCATTTCGATCGGAGCTATATATAATATATATCCCATACAACCGATCGTTCACATAGAAAGATTTTTGGCATTTTCTCCCTTAATTTCCAATATAAAAGCGTTAAACTTGGTGATATTTGATGTATATTGGAACGATTTTCCGTCATCCCTTGTCAAATTTGGTTTTGAGACAAACCGGTTTCGGCGTTGTGCCATCATCAGTGTCGATTTTCGTTCTCCGTTCCACCCTGTCGGAAAATCAACCAAACAAGATAAGTCAGTTGGTGATATTTATTCTAATATATCATAGAAGATTTCATGAAAAAATCATTTCGATCGGAGCTATATATAATATATATCCCATACAACCGATCGTTCACATAGAAAGATTTTTGGCATTTTCTCCCTTAATTTCCAATATAAAAACGTTAAACTTGGTGATATTTATTCTAATATATCATAGAAGATTTCCTGTAAAATCTATCGGAACTATATATAATATATATACGATACAACCGATCGTTCAGATAAAAGGGGTTTTTTGCCATTTTTTTTTTATATTTATCTTAAAAATCGTTTAGGTTTGTACATCTGTTCACTATATATTTCTTATCTTATACATCCGATTATTTGGAGATTACGAACGGATTATTGTTCAGCTCCATTCGTGAAAGGTATGAAGTCTTCGGCACAGCCGAAGACAGTCCCGTCCTTACTTGTTTTATATTTTTGTATTTCTTTCAGAAAATAATGCCACTCGAAAAATAATAAATATTTTTAAATTTTATCCATTATACTCGAAAAAAAAATATTTTTCAATTTTTTTTTGTTTCGCTCGAAAAATATGCTTACTTTTCGAGTTTTTTACTTCGCTCATATAGTAAAAGCTATTCATAAATATCTTTGTTTTAGATATGGATAAGCATTGCTTCATATGTTCTATGTATATACACCAGCGATGAGTAATATTGCACTTTTCCAAAAAAATTTTGTTTGGAGTTGTTTTTTTTTTTAATGTAGTTTTGGGAAACGTATAACTTGTACTTCGTTAGACTAATTTGCTTGGGCTACAACAAAACTGCATACTCAAAAAAATTCAGGAAATCTCAAATAAAAATATGGAAAATTTCATAAAATTTTTGGAGTTTACGAACTTTTTTTGAATATTTTGCTTTGCATAGTTTCAGTTACAAAATTCATAGAATTTTTTTCATAAAACATCGAAAATTAAAAAAGTAAAATGTAACTCTCGAAATCTTGAAAAAATGCAACTTCTATTTTTCTGCTCGCTGCTGTATATATTTAAGAACATTCAAAAATATTAAGAGAGATCCAAATAAAAAGTTAGAAATTTTCGAAAACGTCTGTGAGATTTTTTGCAGGGTTTAGGTTACAAAGTAGACGTTTTTTCTTAAAACATCGGAAATTAAATATGAAGAATGAAATGGACTAAACTGAGTATTTTGTGTGTTGGAAACCTGATCTTCCGTTCAGTTAAGCATGCGTTGTGTAAGCCTTAAGGGTGTAGATTGACTTCGGGCCTTCAGCTTTTTTTCTTTTTTTTTTTAATTTAATCAAATTTAATTTATCTTTGGTGATTGAGCATTCGGTAATGGGAGCCCAATCCACTCAGAATTATGCCGTGGAGGAGGAAACTACAAGGACCAGTCAGAAGTGCTCGTATTGGATGTCTCCAAAAAATTACAATTTGCTAAGCGATTGGAAACTGATGCCGTCATTAGGAAATGTCTGATGAGAAAATATCAGCTTAAAAATGTCTTTTAAACATGCCAATCATCGATAGAAAATTGAATTTGATTTATAACCCAAACAATGTCCCCTTAAAGTGTTATGATACACAAATATTAGCCTTGAGCTGAATTGTAAGCTTTGATATCTAATGCAGAAAATTGTTAGTATGCTATTTTACGATAATTTTGTAAGCTGTAAACATCAGCAAGCTACACGATAAAGCTCATTTTACTATCACCTTAACGTATGACTTTTTAACTACCGGGTGTAATGAGACTCTCACTTGACATTGGCAATTAATTTAAACAAATTATGTAAAAGCAAATGTTAACCAACAACAGCCAAATGTATTTATCGTGCATATTTTTAAAAAGCAATAAACACCGTTAGGTACACGTTTTCAGTTAATTTTTAAAACACAAAAATATTTGTAGCAAACTATTATGCAACCTCGTCCCAATCAATAGACCAACGACCGACCGTCCATTCATTCATTCATCCACCCATCAAGGCGTTGATGAAGCCAACCAGTTAAGCAAGTCTTTTGTTGAGTCGATTCACTATCGGCACTAGCAGCTGAGTTTGTTCGTCGGCCATTAGGCTATCAAATGCAATTTTACGATTCACTTAATTCCAAATGAATATATTTTTAACGTAAGGTTTTAAAATAAAATTTACAAAACATGTTTTAAGTTATAAGAGCATGAAATTATTCAGCGAAAATATCGACAATTCGTTTTAGCATTGCACGCGAAAAGGTGTCGCTTTTTAAATCTTGAATGCTTTTTTTTTCTCTATTACTTATGTTTTTCTTTGTTTATGTACACGCTTTTATTCTTATTTTTCTACAAATAATTGCAACTTCAACTATTTATGCTTACATTCACTTTGCTTTACAAAAATGGTTTGGTAAGTGAGGACTTATTGACGACACCAAATAAACTTTTTTGTTCAATTATTATTTACGATGCATTTGAGAACTAAACTTGTTCTCAAATCTGAAACTTCAGCTTCCAAATGCATCTAAAATAATATTCGATAGCGACAGGAACCTTTTCGTTGGTGCGTTGTCAGTTAGGTCAGAACGGAAGCGGACGTTGCTGGCGGACGTTGCTGGCGTGCCAGAGAAAGGAGATCGAGGGAAGAAGAAGCCGTCCAAGGGCACCGAGTCTGGCAAGTCGTGGGCACCGCAAGGGGGAGATCTTAAGAAAGGGAGCTGCTTACTATCACGAATATCAGGATGATGCGAGGCGAGGTAATCTGCCCACTTCAAACAGACAAAAGCCAGACCCAAGTTGGGCTCCATTGAGTGGCGAAGGCGTAAGACGGCTTGTACTTGTTGTAGGGCCAGAACCTGAGAACACCGAAGTGCGATATGAAAATATGAGAAAAGGAGGGGCAGTATGAAAAATTACGGGGAACGTGGGCAGTGTTAAGCAGTGCATTAGGAAGTTAAATCTCAAGGGCGGCTATCATAACACACTACAAGCAGAGGGAGTAGAAAGAGTCTTTGAAACCTTTATAAGCAGGTTAATACAATGAGCTCGCAATACTACTCAAACTTCAATTACAAAAACTGTTTACAAAATCCAAACTGGGTCATGGGACATTTGTCGAAAAAATATTTTGACATCTGTGTAATTTCAAAACATGTAAAAGGTTGCAAACTATCAAAGCGTTTACCCCACGAAAAGATAATTTTATGTTATACCAAAGTTATAGCGAAACAATCTTCAAAATGTTGGTTGGGGAGGACCAAGAAAACAAGAAAAAAGTCGACAAATAAAATCACGATGACGTTGAAATCGTTCAGCGTTCGTTGAGCACTTGCTATTCAACCAACAAGTACAATTGAGTGAGTCATTGTCGATAACTAAGAGGCCATGTAGGAAATATTTGAAGACTAGCATACCCGCAGAGGTTGGCTAGGACGAAATTGGCTTGTTTACATACATATGTATGTATGAAGAACAAAGTTTCCTATTAATCCCTTTCATCCTCTCCTGTATTTACCTTGGCCTTTCTATGTCCCCTTCTTTTTTGTCTTTGCATTCCTCTCTCAAACTATGCGACTCCCCTTTTTACTTCCATTTCCAACTCCCATTCCTCCGCAATACAAATTTAAGAATTGGTAGAACATAATTTTCATTTCAAATTTAAATCAAAAATCAGCTACAGAATACGATGATTAATTAGTAGCGAGCGACAGTGCATATATGTATGTACACACGTGCGGTAGAAGGCCTTTATGTAGCTGTAAAGGACTTAGCCCCTTACGGAACAATGTGGTTCACTCTAAACACACATTGGCTAGCCTGATGAATTCAAAGCAGAGATTTCATTAACGGTTAACCAGAAAAAGTAACTCGATTTATAACGGGCCTTCTTAGTGAGATGAGTTTTTTAATATTTTCGGACTTTCTCGGTGATTAATTTTTTACTTTCAAATGCATTCTTATTATCACTGAGATTATTTAGTGTGATTTATTGCCTAAGATATTTTTTAAACTGTTATTTTACGACCGAAATAGGTTTCGGGATGGTATATCTCTTGTCTGCTCTATTAGAATTAACTATAGATTAGAATATTATAAGGGTTTTCAAATAATTGCTATTCAGCAAAAACATGCCAGAAAAACCATACTACCTTCCGATTAGGACTATTCTGAGATCGTTATGGAATCATCTTAGCCACTATCTTGGTACTTTTACGGAATCATTTAGCAGGGTTCGGAAACGCTCATTTATGAATACGAAAAATTATTGGTATGTTATCGATGCGTTTTTGGATTGATATTACTAACAACTATTAGCGACGTGTTATCGGTTTAATATCGAAAAGTTCTAAACTTGTTATCGTAAAAATATCGAATTTTCATCGATTTGTTATCGAAAACCTATTTTGTTTTGCTATTAAATATCAATTTTTTGGGGCCAACAACTATCGATTTGTTACGGATAAGTTATCTCTTCTATCGAAAAAATATCGATTTGTTATCAAAATGATATCCATAACTTCGCAGAAAAAAATTGTTGATAACAAGTCGATAAACTTTCGATAACATTTATTTTACAATCCTTATATAACAAATCCTTAACTCGAGTCCTTCAAGTGTCTAAATGTTGTCAAATGGTTTCAACCTGTTACTTGTTTCGCCTTATAGGAAATACAAATTTAAATATAACAAGTAAAGGTGTCTAAGTTCGGGTGTAACCGAACATTATATACTCAGGCTGAGCTTCAATTTTACATTTCATTTCAGATAAATTATTTTTCTACATAACACGTGGCACCTCCCGTTTAAAAGAAATATGTTTTCCCATTTCCTCTTACAGTAAAACTTGATAAGTGAAATATCATTGATTCAAAACTATCTTTTGCTAAGTAGTTATAGCTTATTATTCTAGTCTACGACCCTTTTAAACTTGTTTTATATCTAAGTTGCCGTGGTCTTTAACCGTCCCGTCCATTTTTACTAGAAATATTTTCTGCTATAAGGAAAATATGTGTACACAATTTCATCACGATATGTTAATTTTTCTTCGAGTTATGGCTCCCGAAACATAGAAAATTGCTTAGTCATAAATGGAGCGGTGCCACACCCATTTTTTAAAATTTGAAGTTTTTTCTATTTAGTGTTATAAATCCACTTGGGAAATGAAATACCATTGATATATATAGCTCTTTTTTGCAAAGATATAGCTTATTTTATTCGTCCACGACCCTTTTAAAAATCTTTTATATAAAAGTGGGCGTGGTCCTTAACCGATTTCGTTAATTTTTCTTCAAAGCATTCCCTATAGTAAGGGCAACCTCTCTGCTGAATTTTGTTACGATAGGTTTAACGATTTTTGATTTTTGATTAATGAATTGTAAAATTGATTTTACCACAAATGGGCGGTGCCACGGCCATTTTAAACATTATTTTTTCAAATTTTTATCCAGAGTCTCAATATCAGTCCACACGTCAAATTTCAACATTCTAGGTGTATTATTTACTAAATAATCAGGTTTTTTGCGTTTTCCAAAATTAATAAAAAAAATAAATGTAAGGCGCGATAACCTCCGAAGAGATCTAAAGCCGAGCTTCTCTTCCAATTTGCGTCGTGCTCCTCTTGATTTTCCCTACAAATTGGCCGGACGGGACCTACATATTTTATGCCGACTCCGAACGGCATCTGCAAGGCAGATGAGTTTTCACTGAGAGCTTTTCATGGCAGAAATACACCCGGAGCGCTTGCAAAACACTGCCGAGGGGCGACCCCGCTTAGAAAAATTTTCTTCTAATTGAAAAACCTTATTTCTAAAATTTTGATGTTGCTTTGCCCGGGAGTTGAACCCAGGGCATACGGTGTGATAGGCGGAGCACGCTACCATCACACCACGGTGGCCGCCAAAAATTATATATATATAAAAAGTGGGCGTGATTATCATCCGATTTCGCTCATTTTCTATACCTATAATCTATTCTGGGTCCAGATAAGCTCGTGTACCAAATTTGGTGAAGATATCTCAATATTTACTCAAGCTATCGTGTTAACGGACAGACGGACGGACGGACATGGCTCAATAAATTTTTTTTTTGATCCTGATAATTTTGATATATGGAACCAATAAAAGTTAATATACTCTGTGTGCAAAGCACGCTGAGTATAAAAATTGTAGTGAAAATTATGATTGTCATGGTCACAGCCGTTGGAATGCCTGAAGGATCGAGAACTGGAAGTAGATTTCGCTTACCTTAATTTTGCTAGGGTTTGCCGTTTTTTTTATGGAACGAAATTTTCCGCACGGGTTATAGATGTAATTATTTGCAAACACGCACACTTATATGGAATCATGAAAAAGAGTATGTCTAAAAGTATAAATATGGACATCAACATGGCGTTGGTATGACTTTAGTTTGGTCACATTGGCATCATCGCCACACGCTGGAAGAGTTGATAAATTATTGAAAACATATGTTTCTTTAAATGTACATACATTCGGATGTGGATATTTATATACTTTTTATAAATAAATAAATATTTACTTTTACATAAGGGCGAGTAAGTATTCATTATTAGACTTTACTGCATTTTACTGCGGTTTGAAACAGACAGAGCGCCGAGGGATGCATTCATAGTTTTCCAACTTTTTTTATGATCGCATTTTTATACTCAGTTGAGCAGAGCTCACAGAGTATATTAAATTTGATTGGATAACGGTTGGTTGTACAGGTATAAAGGAATCGAGATAGATATAGACTTCCATATATCAAAATCATCAGTTTCGAAAAAAAATTTTATTGAGCCATGACTGTCCGTCCGTCCGTTAACACGATAACTTGAGTAAATTTTGAGGTATCTTGATGAAATTTGGTATGTAGGTTCCTGAGCACTCATCTCAGATCGCTATTTAAAATGAACGATATCGGACTATAACCACGCCCACTTTTTCGATATCGAAAATTTCGAAAAACCGAAAAAGTGCGATAATTCATTACCAAAGACGGATAAAGCGATGAAACTTGGTAGGTGAGTTGAACTTATGACGAAGAATAGAAAATTAGTAAAATTTTGGACAATGGGCGTGGCACCGCCTACTTTTAAAAGCTTTCCAAGCTGTAATTTCGCAGTCGCTGGAGATATCATGATGAAATTTGGCAGGAACGTCAATCCTATTACTATATGTATGCTTAATAAAAATTAGCGAATTCAGAGAACGACCACGCCCACTTTAAAAAAAAATTTGTTAAAGTCAAATTTTAACAAAAAATTTAAAATCTTTACAGTATATAATTAAATTATGTCAAGATTTAACTCCAGTAATGATATGGTGCAACAAAATACAAAAATTAAAGGAAATTTCAAACTGGGCGTGGCTCCGCCCTTTTTCATTTAATTTGTCTAGGATACTTTTAATGCCATAAGTCGAACAAAAATTTACCAATCCTTGTGAAATTTGGTAAGGGCTTAGATTCTAGGACGATAATTATTTCTGTGAAAAAGGGCGAAATCGGTTGAAGCCACGCCCAGTTTTTATACACAGTCGACCGTCTGTCCTTCCGCTCGGCCATTAACACGATAACTTAAGCAAAAATCGATATATCTTTACTAAACTCAGTTCACGTACTTATCTGAACTCACTTTGTATTGGTATAAAAAATGGCCGAAATCCGACTATGACCACGCCAACATTTTCGATATAGAAAATTAAGAAAAATGAAAAAAATGCCATAATTCTATACCAAATACGAAAAAAGGGATGAAACATGGTAATTGGATTCGTTTATTTACGTAAAATATAACTTTAAAAAAAAACTTTGTAAAATGGGTGTGACACCTACCATATTAAGTAGAAGAAAATGAAAAAGTTCTGCAGGGCGAAATAAAAAACCGAAATCTTGGCAGGAATACTGTTATATGTATATATATAAATAAATTAGCGGTATCCGACAGATGATGTTCTGGGTCACCCTGGTCCACATTTTGATCGATATCTGGAAAACGTCTTCACATATACAACTACCACCACTCCCTTTTAAAACCCTCATTCCCTCATTAACACCTTTCATTTGATAAACATATAGTACAAACAAATTCTAGAGTCACCCCTGGTCCACTTTTATGGCGATATCTGGAAAAGGCGTCCACCTATAGAACTAAGGCCCACGCCCTTTTAAAATACTCATTAACACCTTTCATTTGATACCCATATCGTACAAACAAATTCTAGAGTCACCCCTGGTCCATCTTTATGGCGATATCTCGAAAAGGCGTCCACCTATAGAACTTAGGCCCACGCCCTTTTAAAATACTCATTAACACCTTTCATTTGAAACCCATATAGTACAAACAAATTCTAGAGTCACCCCTGGTCCACCTTTAGGCCGATATCTCGAAAAGGCGTCCACCTATAAAACTTAGGCCCTCGCCCTTTTAAAATACTCATTAACACCTTTCATTTGATACCCATATAGTACAAACAAATTCTAGAGTCACCCCTGGTCCACCTTTCGGCCGATATCTCGAAAAGGCGTCCACCTATAGAACTAAGGCCCACACCCTTTTAAAATACTCGTTAGCACCTTTCATTTGATACCCATATAGTACAAACAAATTCTAGAGTCACCCCTGGTCCACCTTTATGGCGATATCTGGAAAAGGCGTCCACCTATAGAACTAAGGCCCACGCCCTTTTAAAATACTCATTAACACCTTTAATTTGATACCCATATCGTACAAACCAATTCTAGAGTCACCCCTGGTCCATCTTTATGGCGATATCTCGAAAAGGCGTCCACCTATAGAACTTAGGCCCACTCCCTTTTAAAATACTCATTAACCCCTTTCATTTGATACCCATATTGTACAAACAAATTCTAGAGTCAGCCCTGGTCCACCTTTATGGCGATATCCCTAAATGGCGTTCACCTATAGAACCATGGCCCACTCCCTCATAAAATACTCTTTAATACCTTTCATTTGATACACATGTCATACAAACACATTCCAGGGTTACCCTCGGTTCATTTTCCTATATGGTTTTTTCCCTTATGTTGTCACCATATCTCTCAACTGAGTATGTAATGTTCTGTTACACCCGAACTTAACCTTCCTTATTTGTTTTGTTTGTTGTTGTTAAGAACTTTTATTTGTTTCACTTTTGCACTGAGATATTTGGTATAAAATTAAATTCATTTATAAAACTTTTCCATGGATTTGAGTTGGTTCTTGACTTGTTTAGGCATGCAGTTGACTTTTTTGTTTGCTTTTAGCGGAGTTTAATACATTTTTTGATGAATTTTATTTGCAAAATTTAATGCGAGAACTAAAGCTAAAGCTAAATATTCAAGCGTTGAAATTTTTAAAATTAATTTAAAAGCGACTACACCCAGAAAAATATATATAATTTTTAAGTGACACTGTTCCGTATATCATCCATGACATGTACAACACCATCATTCGGCCGGTACTATCGTCTGGTAGAAGGCGCTAGACAAATAGAGCAATCAACATAGGGTTGGGAAGGTGCAAAGGCTAATATACCTGGGATTGTCGGGCACACGCAGTGAGCAGCACACCTCAGGAAAGGTTAAACTTAATTTTTCCCTCGATGTCTCTACAACTGTTCGTGCATCGATTGGCAGCGAAAGAGGCTCTGCGATTAAGAGAATCAAACATGTGGATATTGGAAGGCTTGGCAAGGGGGCGATTAAACGAAGTCACAACTGACGTCAATTCTGGCACCGACCATATCACGGCGCTTATTAACTTCCGGGTGCAGAAAAGAGGTAGGGGCATTACAATATACACAGACGGCTCAGCAATTGAAAAGTACGCAAAGCATTTTTGCAGATAAATCAGTTTCTTCCAGATGAGGTCCATGCCATATAGAGAACAGCCAGACTGCTCCAGGATAGTATGGTTCAAGACACCAATGTAATAACCTTTTCCGACCGGCCGCCATATTTAGAATGCAACGTGATAAAGTGGAATATCGTGCGAAGGTGTCGAGCCTCGCTGGCGTCCATAAGACATGTTAATGTCTCCCTTTTCTCAGTCCATGGTTACATCGATGTTGAAGGGAACGATTTTGCAGATGAGATGACCAGGATAGGTTACGAAATGAGCATAATCGAGCGAATAGCTCCGTACGACCACCGCTGGAATGTATTCTGAAGAAAATCGAGGAATATCAGATTAAGGCAACGGACTTGTTGTGGACAAACCGGTATGATTGCGAGGTCGTAAGGTTCTTATGGCCAATTTTTCATAGGCAAGTAACTAACTCCCTTCTCAAGCTAAACAGGCAGAGTAATTAGGAAGGGGAGTCGATTCATCACTTTTCCTACCGATGTCCAGCACTGCAAACAAGATGGCTTAGATTTCTTGATGCACAGTCGTTAGCTGTTTTTATAAAGGTGTGGCAACATGATTTATGTTTATTTATTGACATTGAGTTGCTGTTGTTTTCACACTTGTGTTGTTTTAAACACATTTCCTATTGCTTCCTTCACTGTTTTCATGCAGAATGGTTGAATCAACCGTATATCTTGTTGAGTTAAAGCGCTAGGTCAAATCGACTATAATTCTAATATAATTTGACCATTCGACGTTAGATCAGAAAGAGGAAAAAAGAAAAAGAAATTTGAATTTTTTCTGAGTGCACAAGCGTTCTAGAGAGGAAGCTCTCCCTTCAAATAACTGCAGTCACATAATACCTGCAAATGTTATATTGAAACCAACATCAATAAATTTATATAATTAAATTCCACCAACAGCGACGAAGTGTTATTTGTCTACAAACTTTAAGGCGGGTGTTATTTATAAACTGTTGGAAACTATTAAATCTCAAGTTGATTTGCTGTGTATGGATATTTACACCCGCATATATCGAATTAGCTAGTAGTTTCTACTGAAAAGCGTCCTTATTTATTTTATCTTTTGAACACACATTAGACTGGAGTCCCCATACGTAATAAAAAAGTTTCAAAAGACCGCTTCTTAATTTCAAGCTCACACTGAGGTTCTCGGCGCAAAATTTGTTTAGTTAGCATGTTGTTGTTGTTGTCGCGATAAGGACACTCCCCAAAGGTTTTCGGTCGCCAAAACCTCGCCTGCTGGATATGTGTATGATACATGCATATTGGTAACAGGATTCGCCGCGGGTAGGTGAGGTTGACAATTGTGTTGCAGAAGCTATGAACTGCGCTTATCAACCCCTTAAGTCCCTGAGTTAGCTTCTTAAACGATGAAGTGCAAAGTAAAATAAGCAGATGGCGTTGTCGTATACGGGGAATGTGGGGATGGGAGTCCGCTACGCTGTTACGCTTACTTAATTACTTAGTTGGCGCTAAACCGCTTAGTCTAACAAGGCACGTCAGTCGCTTTTTTCCAGCGGAGTGGGGGTCGCCCTTTTCCTCTGCTCCATAGCTGTGTCCCGATAAAACGCTGTTACGCTACTAAATTGTTTTTCAGTTTTCACGCAATACGCTGCTACGCTCACGCTAATACGTTTGCACGTGTTCACTCTATACGCTGTTACGTTATAACGTTTTTACGCTCTCACGTTATACGATATCACACTGGCGCTAATACGTTTTTAAGCTTTCACGCTATACGCTGTTAAGCTAATACGTTTTAACTCTTTCACGCTATACGCTTCTTTGTTTCTACCTGTATGCCTCTTTGTTTACACCTACTTCTTTATGGGTGATATGTTTTTGCGAAAGTGTTCTGTTAGTACATGATAGATATGTATATTGCTTTCGATTTCTTTAAAAAAAGAAAAACTCAACCACAAAGAAGAACAAATATAAGCGGCTAGAAAATTCACATAACCTTAAAAGAAGAAAATATTTATTCAAATGTCTAACGAACTGTTAAGTTAGCGATGTCTAGTAACTGGGTTATTTGACTGGGTATTCTTATATTTGTTATATTTCCAATTCTCTTTTGAACTCAGCAGTTGTTTTCCATCAGCCGATTTTTTACAACTTGATGGAACAGAAGCATGTCCAGGGAGCTTCTAATCGGTTAGCAGCCAAAACTGAGAATGACTCAAAAACTCGTTAAAAGAAAATACAATGCTTTAAATTTTGTTGATTTTCCGATAGCGTGGATAAATGATGTATAATGGAACGATTTTGAGTCATTCCTTGTCAAATTTGATTTCGAGACAAACCGTTCGAAGAACGAAAATTGACACTGATGATGACACAACGGCGAAACAGGTTTGTCTCGAAACCAAATTTGACAAGGGATGACGGAAGATCGTTCCAATATTCATCAACAGACAATGCCTCTCTAGACCACAACAACGGCTTTTTAAGTTAACAAATTAAATGTCAAATAATCAGGCTACAATAAAAAAAATGTCAGCTGTTTTGAGCGTAACCAAAAAAGTATTCTTCCTAGATCTTCTCAACATAAGCTTAAAAGCGGCCTTTTCGCAACTCTTTTCACCCAGCCTAATGTAATAGTTGCGAGTTGTTGGTCTTTCATGGTTCCTTAAAATTTGCATAGCGTAAAGAAACTCTTCTCTTTTTAATGGTTTCTCTTGTTTGTTTTTATTGTCATTGACAGTGGTAGTTTTGCAATTGTATTTGTTTAAATGTCTGAAATTTTCGTTTCTTTTCTGCTAATTCTGTTTGTAATTTGTAATGCACATTGGCATTATACTTGTATGCATATCAGTTGGTTGGGCGACCGTCAGCTTGACGTGAAAGACTATCCATTAATATCTACGTACGTGACCAGTGTTGTAAATATTTACACTTTAGTCGTCTGCGAAACGTTTTAGCTAAATTTAAATATTTTATATTTTACTATAGGTGTTGAATACTCAACCTTCTAAGGTAAATATTATTTCAATGTATACATATTTATATGTGTGCATAGTAGATTAGGGTGAAAATGGGACAACGATACTTTTAGCCAAGCGCTTCCATCAATTCAGCTATATGACTGTCCCGCTTTACGCTTTATTATTTTTATATAATTTTGACGTTGGTGATTTTCACTTTATAAATTTTTCTAATTTTGAATTCACAAATTCAGATTCTATCTAAATTGAGTAGAGTCCCTATTTGCCATAATCTACCCATATTTCCAAAGAGGGGCTTCCGAAGGATCTTAAACGTGTTCTAGATAGACGGGCATTTTCACAGAAAGTGATCAACACACTCTTCTGTAGTTACGCGTTTACAGCTTGTGCAGTGGTCATTAAACGGAACACCCATCGTTTCGGTTAAATCGGTTAAAGGAGCTGTACTCGTATGTCCTACTAGCTTTGAGCTAGTATATGGTGCAGCTGTTGCTTTTATTGTTGCTTGCCTGCCAGAAAAGATAGAAACTTTGCCAGTCATGCCCCGGACGTCGAGTGATTTCCAGGCCTACCATATCGCGAGGACTGAAACACACTTAAGTATGACAGCAGTTTCAATGACGTAGAAATCTCTATGGAATGCGAATATATTTCATTCTTCACACCTGATTCAAATAGTCCATTCGGGGTGATTATTGACGTTATTAGCTGAAACTGTGCCCTCTCATCTAACCATTCCTACTCGGCATGATAGTGTTAACATCGGATCTTATTCGAAATAAAAATTTCCCGACGGAAGTAAGTTAAGGACACTGCTTTGCCCTTACTGAGTATCCTTTCAGTACACAGATTCCCTGAGTCCCAGTGTGGTTTCTGCCAACGTTCATAATATGTGCATGTCTATCGGAAGTAGGTTTAAGATGGGGTATAAAACCGCCGTGGGGCAGGTGCGGTAGCGTGTAGAGATTTTAGTTCATAGCAAGAACTTCTTCCCACCACACTATAGAGCCATACTTCAGCATTGCTCGCATAACTATCTCATACAACCATTCCACCATTTTTTGCCTGAGACCCCATTTCTTACCGAACATCGTCTTATAGACGTTGAGAGCGATGTAGACCTTCTGTAACGGCTCCTCGATGCACGATTTCCAGTTGAGTTTAAAATCGGTTGTTAGTTCCAGATACTTGGTACCCCTTGATAGGGTTAATTGCTGGCCGTTTAGCCTTAGTAAGTCAACTTGTACTTCCTCGTGAGAGTAGTAAATTCCTCTTCTCCAGATTTAGTTTTGCCAACGTTCTTTCCACGCTTCCACTCATCACTAAAGGTGAAAATCCTGCTAAAGGGCCGAAATAGTTCCTTAAGTAGTGTATATTGAACCCAAAAAAAAAAAAAAAAACAACTAACATGATCCCGAAATAGTTCTACAGTACGTAAATTCGAAACGGTACTAAAGTTATCCCGAAATAATCCTGAGTTAGTCTCGAAATCATGAAAAATATGCCTGAAGTGCTCATGAAATATTACCGAAACAATCCAAAGATAGTCCTGAAATAATCCTAATCCCCAATTGGAAACATTACCAAAAACATACGGAAAGGAGGTGAAATCTCCAGGAAGGTTCTCGAAAAAAATTCCCAAATTATAAATAACAATTAAATTTTGACTTTTGTTTTAAAATTCATAGCCCTTACGATACCTGGTAAAACTATATAGCGTCAATTAATTTTTATCTATATTAATGCTGCAGGTATGCAAGTCACCACTGAACAAAGTGAATAGTTCCACTATATTTACCAAAGACACCATTGTAAGGTTGATTGCTTTCTGACGCTTCATTACTGTCGTTATTTACTATTCGAGTTTTTGTATTTTTCAAGCTTTTATTTGTGTTCGAAACAAACAACAACTCTTTACAAATTTTCTTTCTATTGTATACAATGGCAGCAACTTGATTCAACCGTTGCACCTTGCACACACCCAATGGAGTTGTTTTATTTATTTATTAAATTTTGTTTTTTTATTTATTTTCTTTTTGTTTGTATAATTTCTGCCCTCACTTAGACGTTTTAAAAATTTTTTTTGTTAGTACATTGCAAATGTTACGTTAATTGTGAAGTTTATCGTTTGCCCGTTGGTCATTGCTTTTTTTGTTTCTTTGTTTTTATTTTTTAAATTTTTTTTTATTTTTTTAATTTTGTTTTATTTTATTATTTTTTTTTTTTTTTCAAATAATTTTTTTACTTTACAACGATGCAATTACTTCTTTTTCTACAACATTTTCTTTTAATTCATTTCTATTTTTACTTTAGCCTGGTAGAGTAAAAGTCAGCGCTTAGCTACACTTTTTATATGACACCTTCGGGGGAAATGTGCTATATTACAAACTTCAATGGTTTTAATCAAGCGTAACTTTGCTTATTGATTGACGATATTTGATTTTTTTATGCTTTCCATTTGGCGTAGACATTTTTGTTTTACTAAGTAATACGATTGGGTTGTGTTTAAGCGAGTTATGCTCACTTAAATAGATTATGATATTCCTGCCCATACAAACCGTGGTTGTAGAGTCGATTGGAGTTTCCATCCAAAGCTTCCAGTCAACATTGTTGGAGTCGCCTTCCATCGATAGTTTACTTATAAATACGCGTGTGATGCGTCATCCTTTTTTTTTATTCGTTATCATCCACTATCAACAACAACGACTCGACAACGCGGATCGACACCAATCGTTCTATCATCCATGATCCTCATTATTTACCAAATTACGGAGTTATTATATCAATTAAAGGAAGTATCAATCCGCCTAAATTGGCCTTTAAGAGAATCTCTGAATCCAGGGAAGCTTAACGTCATCAAATGAATTATTTGTGATCCAGAGTTCACTAGCTGCATGAAAGCAAATGAAAAATCTGTATGGGAGTTTGTTTGGGTTGCAAGAAACTTTTTAGGAAACAGGAAGTTACCTAACTTCTCTGCTCATATAGACCAACTGATGCTGCACTCTCAAAATCTGGGTGTAAACATGGGTATCAGGATGCCTTTTCTCCATAGCTACTTGGACCGTTTTTCTGAAAATTTGGGAGATCACAGTGAAGAGCAGGGCGAGCGTTTTTAAAGAGCGTTTGTAAAGAAAATTTAATTCACTGTAATTGATAGTAATAAAGTTTACTGAAAACAAGTAAGGACGGGACTGCCTTCGGCTATGCCGAAGACTTCATACCTTTCATGAATGGGGCTGAATAATCGGATGTATAAGATAAGAAATATCTAGTGAACAGATCTACATACCTAAACGATTTTTAAGATAAATATAAAATAAATAATAGGTAAGTACTTTGTGTGAGGATGCAAAGTTTCAGGTTTTTGTGGTCTGCGTATAAACACTATGACTACGAATCACGTATTTCAACAATATATGACGTAAACGTAACTATTTGATGAAATTTGATGAAATTTGAAGCTTCTATCCGTAAAAAAGGGGCAAAAATGACAGTTTATATGAAGTATATAATATATATACCACCGATCTCTATTATTTTTTCAGACAACAATATATGCTATATACGTAAACATTTGATGAAATTTGAAGCTTCTAGCTGTTAGAACGGGGCAGTAATTGCGCAAAGTTTCTTATCTTAACAATCGGTTGTATGAGATATATACTATGTATACCACCGATCTCAATGATTTTTTTAGACATCAATATATGCTATACACGTAAGCATTTAGTGAAATTTGAAGCTTCTAGCTGTTAAAATGGGGCTGAAATCGCAAAAAAAAAATATATATACTATATATATCATCATATATATATTATATATATCACCGATCTCTATGATTTTTGACACAACAATATATACTATATACGTAAGCAATCGGTGAAATTTGAAGCTTATAGCTGTTAAAATGGGGTAGAAATTGCGAAAAGTTTCTTATCTGAACAATCGGTTGTATGAGATATATACTATATATACAACCGATCTCTATGATTTTTTCAGACAACAATATATGCCATATACGTAAGCGTTCGTTGAAATTTGAAGCCTCTAGCTCTTAAAATAGGGCAGTAATTACGAAAAGTTTCTTATCTGAACAATCGGTTGTGGGGGATATATACTATATATACGACCGATCTCATCAATTTTTTCAGGCAACAATATGTGCAATATACGAAAGTATATGGTGAAGTTTGAAGCTTCAATCTGTTAAATTGAGTAAGATATTACAAAAATCCTCTTTTTCTGAAAAATCGATTGTATGGAGGATATATGCTATAGTGGTCCGATCCGGCCGGTTCCGACAAATGTCTAATCGGACACCCAAATACACCCGCTCACCAAATTTTATCAAGATATCTCAAAAATTGAGGGACTAGTTTGCATACAAACAGACAGGCGGACAGACGGACATGGCTAAATCAACTCAGCTCTTCAACCTGATTATTTCGTATACTCAATGGTGGGTCTATCTATTTTCCTTTAAGGACTTACAATTTTAGGTTTCGTGACGAAATTAATATACCATTTCATTTTCATGAAAGGTATAAAAAAACTAGTTTTTACTAGAGCGTACGATTTCTTCTCGAACACAAGCGAGATTTTCCAGACCCGAGAAATCGAGAACTCGACTTGTCACGAGATTTTCGTGTATCGGAGTACTCGTAGATCTCGCGAACTTCTCGACATTCTTACTTAATCGCTGTATGGACAGTATTTATGCACTTGGTTTTTTTCCTTGTGACTTCTTTGTTGTTTATATTGCTTCAACGACATTTAACTCAAAACATATTTATTATACATATACTTTTGTTTGCAATATTTTATTTTTCAACGAGACATCAAGAACACGGCTTCTCGCAAGATTCGAGAATCTCGAATTACTCGTAAGGCTCGCGATATTCTCGAATCTCGAATTACTCGTAATACTCGCGATCTTCTCGACTTTCAATTCAGTCGCTGCATTGGCAATATTCTATACATTTCGGGGTTTTTTACTTGCGGTTTTGCGGACATTTTGGCTTGTGCTCCAGAAGAAATCGTAAGCTCTATATAAAACAGCCAATGAATGTCGAGAAGCTCGCGAGCCTTACGGGTAATTCGTGATTCGAGAATCTCGCGAGAAGGCGAGACTCGCGAGAAATCTCTTCTCGAACATGTTCGAGAAATCGTAAGCTCTAGTTTTAATGAAAGTTTTACTATTAAATATTTCGGAAACTAGAGCTGCTATACGCATAAAATCCTATGCAACAGAACCTGTGGTAGCCAGTGTTATTGGTAGTTAACGTACCAAAGCTGGACGGCCACCAACAAATTCGGTATTATATACGCAAATTATGATTTTTGTGCATTGTACAAGTACGTGGCATATTTTATGAAATATAATTACGAGCACATAAACTTTTTAGTAGAAGCTTATTCAATTCTGTTATTATATCGTATTCCTTATTTCCTATTTCCTATCATTCTCATCATCATTCATTGCTTAGTCATGTTTTCCGTGTAACAATTAATATAATCACTATTTTATGACAGCCGGTACCGGTATGTTTGGTATTTTGGCATCAGTTTGCTTAATCCCTGCCCTCTTCTAGTGCTTCAATATCTTCGTTATAGCTAAAGATGTGTGTATGTAGATACAATCATTTGAATTTTAAATGATGTGAATTTTGAGCTTAATTAATTCGAATCACAACAAAGCAAACTTATTTGATTTGTTTATTGCGTGCTTTGGCTTTTGGCCGTACCCATAAATATTTAGTTTTTTTGTCGGACAACAGTAGCACATAGAAATGTTAATTTAAAATTATGTAAATATGTACCAGCATATATCGACTACTGAAGAAGGAAGATCACCCCATCTCGGTAGACGTTTTGAAAAAGTACCTACACTAGAATTTTTTGTAAGAGAATGTCCTACCTTATAATTATTTTCGAAAAATTATTCTCTCAGAACTTTTTGAGAGTTCCTTAATCTGATTCTGAGATAAGGTAAACAAATTTGTGAGTTAGCGCGATTTTCAATGGAACTTTAAGTTGGGGTGTTTCTGAGATAGGGGTTTTTGATGTGTTAACATATTTCCTCACGGTATGGGGGAATACTGAATGTAAGCGTACGATGTAAGTGTAAGTGTAAGCGTAGTCTTTGTAGGAGGTATGCTACATACACATGGGATACATGTAGAATGTAACTGCAGGCGTAGTGTGCAATATTGGTATATGGACTGATTGCGCACTAGATAGTGTATAAGTGTAAGAGTAGTGTTAGGTATTGATATGCTGTAAGGAGCAGTAAAGAATGAGAGCATAAGTATAGTCAATACAGTGTAGCGGAATGTGTGAGCAAGGTACGTGGTAGAGTTGATATGTGCGAAATTACACAGTAACTCCAGGCAAACATGTAAATTTCATATACATAAGTTAAAATTCCAAAGCATATATACAGTTTTTGTGCGTTCAAGTGCTTGAACAAATGTATACACTGCTGTTTTGTTGTTTTGCCAGCGCAATTATAAGCAAATGCATGATTATTGTAAATTATATACAAAGTGTTAATAAAAACAACCAGCGTGGTTAGGTATTCAGGTTAAAATTGAAATTAGTTTTTTCAGTGTTTTGTACATTAATTGCTTGGATTTATATGAATTAACTAGAAGACCCGGCAGACGTTGTCTGGCCCCAAATTTGGCCTATCTGCATACATTTTAATAAACTTTTTCCGTCTGACTCTGCCCTACCCCTCTCTTCACTTTTTCCTAATCCTTTTATTAACTCCTCCCTCCGTCTTTTTCGCTTCATCTATCTCCATCTTCGTGTCATTCTATCTCTTTCTCAATCTCCTCTCTTTTCTCTTCTCTCAATTCCTTCTCATTCTTCTGCATCCCTTATTGCCTGTCCCAGAGGGTGGTATGTATTTTATTCCAGTCCCAGTCCCATTCCGAGTCTCAGTCCCAGTCCTAGTCCTAATCCCAGTCCCAGTCCGTCTCTGGATAATATATTACTCTGTACTAAAGCACTCATCAACAGCTTTCATTTGATATCCATATTGTATAAACACTGTCTAGGCATTCACTGGCCCACGTTTTGGCCTATATCTCGAGACCCTAGTCACCCAGGGGTATGAAAATTACCCTCTACTAAAGCACTCATCAACAGCTTTCATTTGTTATCCATATTCTATAAACACATTCTAGGGGTACTCGGGTCCACGTTTCGGCCTTTATCTCGAGACGCTGTACGTCGATCGCAACCAAACCTATGTAGTAACCACCGCGTGAGGTTTACGCAACTTGTGCGAAAGTTTGAACAAAATCGACCGACGCATCTCTTCAAACACCGGCGACCGACTAACACATATTTTAGCCTTTCTTTTTATATATATAGATTTTTATTTTTCACACTTCACTATAATATTAAAACGAAATGCAGATTTTCGTTGCTTCCGAAATTCGGCTTAAAAATTGCACATGGAACAACTAGACTCTCCTGAATTAAAAAAAATGTCATAGTACCTCTAAATCGCGGGCGCCCTCAGAAACCCCCCACCCTCTCGGCGGGCCTGGTGATGTGCTATACTTGATATCATTCGCTATAATATTTTTTATTGATAAGCACGTTGTTTAATTAAACACCAACCAATTACACGGAAGTATATCCGCACCCCTGAAAATGTGAGTATCGGTGCGTATACGTAACATTTTATTATTACGTATAAACAATTAAAAAAATATTTGCAATAAAATAATATTGCGACTATAAACTGAGATAATACCTATCCTATATTTCAAGTTAGATCAAACTACACACGGGGTGCAAAACAAATTCAAAATCGGTTCAGTAGTTTAGGAGTCCATTGGCCCCAAACATAGTGACACGTGATTTTTATATATTAATATATAAAGTGCAAACAAAACAAAAAAAAAATAAAATAATTTTAATTAAATTAAATTAAAAAATGTAAAATACAATGAATGAATATAATTTAATATATAATAGAATAAAGTATATTAAAATAAGATAAAAAATAAAATTAAATTAAATAAAAATAAATTAAATTCAATTAAGTGAAATCAAATTAAATTAAATTGAACTAAATAAAAATTAAATCGATTCTTAATCGATGAGTTATTTCCATTTGGTGTCGAAAAGTTTTGGATTTAACATCGAAAAATTATCGATATGTTATCAATGTTATCAGATTGTTACGGATTTCTTATCGTAGCTTTATCGAGTTGTTAAAAAATTAAACGATTACGATATATTATAAAAAGGATATCTATTTGCTTTAGGATACTTTAAGATTTGTTATCGGAGTGTTACCAATTTGTTATAGGCATGTTAACGATTTTTTAAGGACGACTCATCGGCTTTTTTAAATACAGATAAATACAAAATCGATGACAGACCCTTCAATGACAAGCTGATGACTTGGCCGTTATCAATATCAATAAACCGATTATAAAACCATATGGATTGTTACCAATAAGAATCCGAAGAAGCTCTTCTAAAAATGCACAGAGCTATATGTTTCTGCATTGTGTTACACTTTAGTACTAAAAATTCAATGACTTTACTACATTATAGTAGTTTCGAACTCAACTACAAATTCGAATGTGTTATGTAAAATGATGTAATCAACTATAATTACGATTATTCACATAGTAAAATGACTGCCTTTGTAATAGGAAAATTACTTTTGTGTAACTCTAGCTTTTTTTTATAGTTACATGTACTCTGTGTAATGTATGCGCAGCCTAATTTTTTTTTCACACGAACTAGAAGCTCTAATTATATACCAATTACAAGCAGTATAGAGCAAAGAATTAGTCAACGCTGTTTTTTTGTAATATGGTGTTCATTTTATTTATAGATGAATGAAGCTTGATCGCTTCACGTCAATTGTATCAAGACATGGCAGGCGTTGTGCTGCATGAATTGGAGTTTATATACCAGCTCTCAAACCACCGTATTTCTCTCTCTTTCTTCTCTTTTATTTTATTTTCACTTTCACTCAGTCTACTTTGCTACCATTCCGTCAATATATCTATATCCCTCTCTTTATATTCCTCCATTTTTCTCTCCAATTACGCCTCAAAGCATCACTCAGTCTACTTTGCTACCATTCCGTCAATATATCTATATCCCTCTCTTTATATTCATCCATTTTTCTCTCCAATTACGCCTCAAGCATCCCGCTATCTACGGAAAATTCTATAACTTTTATCCACGGAAACTTTTCAATATACACCTTGAACAATGCCGTGATTGAAAGCAATATTTATTTACTGAAAAAGTAAGCATTTTCTATTAGCAATATAGAAGTATTACATATATGGCATTAGGGCAGTCTGACCGTACAAAAATCCTAACACCATACATATATTTTCTAGGATTAAGTTTTTCCTTTGTCCACTTTGCGGAATTTTGCTTTTTAAATAAACCTGCTATGCAATCGTAAGATACAATCACGGATCGAAAACTATTTTCACTCAAAAAGTGGGCTGTCCAACTATCTAAAAAAAAAAAAATAAAAGTATATTATGTATCTAGTGAGTATGCGTTGACCTTAGTTCACATATTTCATTAATCCGATACACTATTTCGGAGCTATTGTGATTAAAAAAAAAAACGGCATTCGATTACGGATCGTATGTTACGATGCGTCCCCTGGTTGTTGTTGTTGTAGCTACCTATGTACCAAATTTAAAGCAAATCGCAGAACAAATCAAATTTTTTGAAAAGGATAGGTTCACTTTCGAGATTTTATAATATTTCCTTCTGCCGCTCTCTCTCCACCTGCCCTTTTCTTTTCTTTATTTTTGCTCTTACTCTCAATTTGCCTCTTCTTTTTCGCCTAATTTTTCCTCTCCCTTTTCCTAGCTCTCTCTCTCGGTCTTTTTTTTTAACTTCCGTTTCCTTTTTTATATTCTTCCATTCGTACCTTTCTTCCTTTCTCTATCTCTTTAACCGCCCCTTAATTGTTTATTTTTCTTATGCTTTTTTCCCTTTTACTTTGACTTCCTCTAGTCTTGTTTGCGGCCTTTCCCTTCTAGGCTTCCTCCCGCTGGCTTTTCAGCTTCCTTGTCTTCCACTCCCTTTCACTCTACCACAATCTCATTCGTTTCGAATCTTCTCTCACTGCTTTTATTCTTTCCCATCTCAACACACTTTATCTTCTTCCTCTCTGACTCCACCTCTCTTCTTTCCATTTTTCAAAACCAACTTTTTCCCGCCTCCAATCTCACTCCCTTTATTATCTTCCTTATACTCCTTTCATTTTCCAGTCACCCTTCTTCCACTTTATTACTCTTCCCCTTTTTTCCGACATGTTGTGATGGTAGTGCTCCGCTTACCACACCAAAGCTTCATGTCCCGGGCAAAGCAACATCAAAATTTAGAAACACTTTTTCAAAAACAAAGTTTTTCTAAACGGGGTAGCTTCTCTGCAGTAGTTTGGAAAACACTCCGAGAGTATTTCTGCTTGTATTTGTATTATCTGTATTGGAAGAGAAGCCTAAACCTCCTCGGAAATAAATTGCGCCAAGCATTTATTGTTTTTCTCTCCCTCTTATCTTCCCCCCTCCTTCTGCCCCTCTCTATCCTTTGGTTTTCCCACCATCACTGTCTTTACCCTTTGTAGTTATAACGAATTAAAGAAATTGCTTGCGTGATGGCGTGACACTGCCCCCATTGGTCCTCTATTGAAATGAGAAGTATCCAGTGTGGTACAGTCGCTTCACAAATTCGATCACAAGCGGTTGAATAGTTATATAATACAATCGTTTCGGAGAGCACTTCGCACATACAGTAGTTACATGAGATCGCACCATTTGCTCAGAAGTACAAAACTAAAAAAAAAAAAACTTAACTATCAAAAAGCGATTTTACTAATAGAACTTATAGCTGTTAAGATCTATGAAATAAGTATGTAGATAGTTGGGCCCAATGCTTTCATTTTAGCATAAGATTAATGAACCTGCACTGTTTTATAAAGGCGAGGACAAGGCCTACCCTCCCAGTATTGGCTTCAAGTAGATGAATCGAAATTTGTATGAAATTTCCACAATTTCACAGTATATACTTTGAAAATGGCTAACGACATCCCATCTGGTGCTGAGACTATTCTCTCAAAAAGCGCTGTGGATATAGCAAACAAGGAGATGACCGCTCGCATGCTTCCTCTTTTCACTGAATCCTTCAGGTACAAATACTAAAAAGCCTACAACAGATCAAACACAATGCGCAAACAAGTTCGACAAATAGTAATGCGTACAAACATGTTTATGGGTAGTTACGCTTATTTGCACATTGCCAAATGTATCTAATTACATTTGTCGCCATCTTCTTAATCCAATCCAACCAAAGAGTAGGGTATCTCTAATACATATGTAGCAATCTAGCAATAACAACACATAGCCATATATGGTGACAGCCCCAGCAAATACATTGCGACCACATAAAGCATACTTAGTGTGTCAATGAGCTAAATGGAAATAACAGACAAATAGCAATGAAAGCATCTCACTAACAAACAATAATAATATGAACAAATTGCACAAAGCGCAGTTATAAATTTGCAAATTTTTCCACATACATATATCTACTTATTTACATATCTACCTAGGTATGTAAGTACTGAAAAATTTGTCTATCCCAACATCATCAATTTTGCAAATATGTAGTAATCCACATAAAGCTTTCCCCTTACTCCACAAATCATACATCCCACATTTTTGGTGCACTTAAAAATTTTTAAATTCATTTATTTTGTAAGTACCCACTCATATGAATTTCACCCCCAACCATAGTTTGGGTTCCCCTCTCCGGTCTGGTTAATGGTCATCTAATTTTGCGTTCCTCTGTTTACTACTCGCATACATTGATGTTGTAAAATCGTAAAAATAACAAGTAAGGAAGGCTAAGTTCGGGTTTAACCGAACATTACATACTCAGCTGAGAGATTTGGAGACAAAAGAAGGGAAAATCACCAGGTAGGAAAATGTACCTAGGGTAACCCTGGAATGTGTTTGTATGGCACGGGTATCAAATGGAAGGTATTAAAGAGTATTTTAGGAGGGAGTGGGCCATAGTTATATAGTTGGACGCCATTTCGGGATATCGCCATAAAGGTGTTAATGAGTATTTAAAAGGGAGTGGGCCTTAGTTCTATAGGTGGATGCCTTTTCGGGATATCGCCATAAAGGTGGACCAGGGGTGACTCTATAATGTGTTTGTACGATATGGGTATCAAATTAAAGGTATTAATGAAAGTTTTAAAATGGAGTGGCCCTTAGTTGTATATTTGAAGGCGTTTTCCAGATATCGACCAAAATGTGGACCAGGGTGTCCCAGAACATCATCTGTCGGGTACCGCTAATTTATTTATCTTATAACTTTAAACGAGCAATTCTTGTTCGTTTGTATAGCCGAACGATCTCGGAAACGGCTCAACCGATTTAAATGAAATTTGGCAAAGAGGTAATTTATCACCTTCTAAGACTTTCTACCTAGGTGTTGCCACTCAGAATGTTTCACAAAGTTGCCACCTATTCGAAATTAAAAAAAATTGCATGAGATATGGCGATATGGGTATCAAACGAAAGGTATTTCACTCCGCATTACAATAGGGGCATTTTTGAGTAGATTTGCCATTTAGGGTTGCCACCTATTCGAAATAAAAAAATCGAGACATGCCGATACGGGTATCAAACGAAAGGTATTTCACTCCGCATTACAATAGGGGCATTTGTGAGTAGTGTTGCCATTTAGGGTTGCCACCTATTCGAAATTTAAAAAAAAATGCATGAGAAATGTCGATATGGGAATCAAAGAAAGGTATTTCACTCCGCATTACAATAGGGACATTTTTGAGCAGGGTTGCCATTTAGGGCTGCCAACTATTCGAAATTAAAAAAAAAATTGCATCAGATATGCCGATATGGGTATCAAACGAAAGGTATTTCACTCCGCATTACAATAGGGACATTTTTGAGTAGGGTTGCCACCTATTCGTAATAAAAAAAAATGCATGAGACATGCCGATATGGGAATCAAACGAAAGGTATTTCACTCCGCATTACAATAGGGAAATTTTTGAGTAGGGTTGCCATTTAGTGCTCCCAACTATTCGAAATTTAAAAAAAATGCATCAGATATGCCGATATGGGTATCAAACGAAAGGTATTTCACTCCGAATTACAATAGGGGCATTTTTGAGTAGGGTTGCCATTTAGGGTTGCCACCTATTCGAAATTAAAAAACAATTAATGATATGACGATATGGGTATCAAACGAAAGGTATTTCACTCCGCATTACAATAAGGACATTTTTGAGTAGGGTTGCCATTTAGGGTTGCCACCTATTCGAAATTAAAAAAAAATAAATTAATGAGATGCCGATATGGGTATCAAACGAAAGGTGTTTCACTCCGCATTACAATAGGGACATTTTTGAGTAGGGTTGCCATTTAGGGTTAGGGTAGTTAGACGAAATAGTACTCTACCTACTCATATTCTATTAAAGCTTTAAAGGAGAACATTAAAATTAAAAATAATCGTAAAAAAATCTTACACATGATTCGACTTAATTTTCTTAATTTCACACACGCTAATAAAATTGAAATGCAATATCAAGGCACCGTGGCCAATTCTAGAAAAATATATTTAAATGCATATTTTCGGCAAATATGAAATGAATAATTGCAATTTCTCACAGATTACTATTAGAAAGATTTCTCACCATAGCAAAAAGATATCTCACCATGATAATTTGCTACCGTTGAACACTAGAGGCATATGTTCAATTTGAAAACGACATTTAACCATTTAACTACTTACCAACAGCTAGCGCTTAGGGAAGTAAGTTCACATTTAATTAAACTAGCTGATAGTTGTCATTCATGAAATTTAGAAGTTTTTGGAATGTAATAAAATTGTGAGACTTTCATAGCATAAACAAATGAGCCAAGATCCCGCATTCCGGAATTGTTGTATTTGTAATCGAATTTAAAAAAAAAAGTTTGATGACGTAGCGCTTTTGAAGTTTTTCGATTTATTATATTTTTCTCATATTTCGCTACCAGTGTTCGGGGTATTTAAAACTGTTATCTGAGTAAACGACTACGGCTGAATAAAAATAAAATTTTCGGAGTATATTTTTTTTCCTTTTCGAAAGCGGGCGAACAACCAACAACAAATTGATTTGGTGTCTTGGCAATCCCTTCCATTGTTTTATCCATGTAATCTTTCTCGGCAAAAAAGTTATCTGCCTTATCAGATGCACATGGAGTCGGCCTAAAACGTGTAGGATGACCAAATAATGCTCCCATTAGCACACCACATTCTAGAAGAAAAGTGGGCTCTATCTCCCCGGATATTTATCGCAAAAAATATTATTATTATTTTCGGGTTATCATACATATTTCATGCTCTTTTAATGACAGAAGGCTACAAGACCGGGGCAGATTCCTGTAGGAATGATAATGATGACCTGACGTACAGAGCGTGAGGGAAGACGAAGCCGATACCCCGATTGCCGATAATGAAAAACACGGCATCCAACTTTGGCGAAGTGAGAATGGCAATATCACGGCTAAGAAATCACAAGGTGCCAAGTAATGAGGGGATACCCGCCGGGCTGCTCAAACATGGAGGCGAAGAGTTGGTATAAGATACAGAAGCAAAAAAAGTGGGGCTTGTAGTAAATGTGTACAAGACGAAGTACTTGCTGTTATCGTGGCCTTTGTGGCCACGTCACTATTGACTGATATAAATTCGGGACTGTGAAGGATTTCGTCTATTTGGGAAGCAGCATTAAAAGCAAAAACAATGTCAGCCTAGAAATCAGACGGGGAATAACTCTTGCTAACAAGTGCTTCTTTAAGCAATTGAAAAGTAAAGTCCTGTCTCGACTAACAAAATTCTCGCTCTACAAGTCACTCATCATAACTGTCCTGGGATGGCTCGGAAGCATGGAAGGTGACTGGAGAAAATGAGATGGCTCTTGGAGTACTCGAGAGAAAAGTTCTCAGGAAGATTTATAGTCCTATTCGTGATGTCGACGGCGAGTACTGAAGGAGGTATAATGATGAGCTTTTCGCAGATATGACGATAGTGCAGCGAATAAAAACAGAAATCTTCGCTAGCTAGGTCATGTTATGCGGATGGACGAATACACTCCGGCCAAGAAAGAAAATTACCGCGGTTTTTAAACAGAGGAGAGAGAGAGGAAACCTTCACTGAGTTGGGAGAGACAGTTTGAGTTAGATTTGACCTCGCTTGGTGCTCACAATTGGCGACTGTTATCGCTGCCCTTACTGACTCAACGTACTCCATTTTTATATAATACTTCAAGAAGTGCTGTATGTTGAATTTTGGCAGAATTTTCAGATTACGTTCGGACAAATTTTTTGCTTACATTTTACTTCTTCAATTCTCATTCCGTACGAAAAAAAAAACTGTAAGCAAAATGTGAACAAACATGTCTTAAGATACGAACAATGAATTCACTTCATTTCATCCAATCGTCACTTGTAAACAATCAGCTTTTCATACGGATGTATATGTGACCCGGCCTTTGAAAAGGTGGCTTATGACTCAAAAAAAAAGAAAACTGCTAAGAAACTGAAGAAATGCATTGTTTATCTTTAACAGCTGTTTCTCGCAATTTCTTTTTTGAGTCATAAGCCACATTTTCATAGGCCGGGTCACATATAATGAAAACTTCAACCAAAGATATTAGGTAGTAATACTATTTAGTTTTCAACTCGACCCAAATAAAACTTTAAGATAAAAAATGTAGTAGGAGGTAAGAGCGGAGCAAAATAATCCGATTGGAATAAAGTCTGAACACTGAGTCAGCAATAAAACATGTTGTCAAAAGCGTGACGTCACGCCAAGAACTTTTATTTCCCAGCCAACTATGATTTTTTCGCTCTCTCATTTTTTAATGCGAGATCTGTTTATTGGTTCATGCTTTCATAGTGTATAACTAAAAAAATGTTTGAAATTAATATTTCGGCGCATGAAGATACTCCACCTAAATAACGAAGTTCTCGATTTCACTAATTGTCATAACAATCCCTTATAATATAGGCTGGAATTACCCTTTCATATTTTTCATTCCAGTTCATTTTGCGGTTAGTGTTTGATATGTTTTTGTAATCTTTTTTTAAGGAAATCAAATATTGGTAAGTAAAAATATATAATATATGTACATATAAAAAAGTAGAGTTAATGATGACATGTAGAACAAAGTATGTTATGCGGCATACTCGAAGATTGCCGAGCAAAGCTCGGTCGCCCAGGCACTATATGTAATACCACGAACAGTATTCCTGCCATGATTCCATGGGCTTTTGGATTCGCCCTGCAGAACTTTTTCATTTTCTTCTACTTAATATAGTAGGTGTCACACCCATTTTATAAAGTTTTCTCCAAAGGTATATTATGCGTCAAAAAACCTATCCAATCACCATGTTTCATCCCTTTTTTCGTATTTGGTATAGAATTATGGAATTTTGTTTATTTTTCAAAATTTTCGATAAGTGAGTTCAGATAAGTACGTCAACTAAGTTTAGTAAAGATATATAGATTTTTGCTCAAGTTATCGTGTTAACGGCCAAGAGGAAGAACAGATGGTCGGCTGTGTATAAAAACTGGGCGTGGCTTCAACCGATTTCGCCCATTTTCACAGAAAACAGTTACCGGCATAGAAGCTATGCCCTTACCAAGTTTCACAAGGATTGGTACATTTTTGTTCCACTTATGGCATTAAAAGTATTCTAGACAAATTAAATGTAAAAGGGCGGAGCCACGCCCATTTTGAAATTTTCTTTTATTTTTATATTTTGTTGCACCATATCATTACTGAAGTTGAATGTTGACATAATTTACTAATAGGCTGTAAAGATATTCAATTTTTTGTAAGTGGGCGTGTTCGTCAACCGATTTTGCTAATTTTTATATAGCACACATATAGTAATACGAGTAACGTCCCTACCAAATTTCATCATGATATCTTCACCGACTTCCAAATTACAGCTTGCAAAACTTTTAAATTACCTTCTTTTAAAAGTGGGCGGTGCCACGCCCATTGTCAAAAATTTTTCTAATTTTCTATTTTGTGTCATAAGGTCAACGCACCTACCAAGTTTCATCGCTTTATCCGTCTTTGGTAATGAATTATCGCACTTTTTCGGTTTTTCGAAATTTTCGATATCGAAAAATTGGGCGTGGTTGTAGTCCGATTTCGTTCGTTTTAAATAGCGATCTGAGATGAGCGCCCAGGAACCTACATACCAAATTTCATCAAGATACCTCAAAATTTACTCAAGTTATCGTGTTTACAGACGGACGGACGGACGGACGGGCATGGCTAAATGAATTTCTTTTTTCGCCCAGATCATTTTGATATATAGAAGTCTTTATCTATCTCGATTAGTTTATGCCGTTACGGATTACCGTTATGCGAACAAAATTAATATACTCTGTGAGCTCTGCTCAGATGAGTATAAAAAAGTCATGAAGCTGATGCAACCGATGTAGTGAACAAACAAAACTATCCATTCATTCATACAAATCTCTTATTTTCTATATGGCTACCTGATAGTCAGTCATTCCATCTCCACGTCATTTACATATAAGTTTGATTTACGTACCCAGCAAGAAATAGTTGCGAATAGGAATTTTCCGGCTTGTTGAATATGTTACAATGGTTGGGACTAGTATCGAGCAACTTTGAAAGGAACCAGATGAATATTGTACTCTCATTTTATCGTTTTCATTGTTCATGCAAGGATAAATCGAGCGTACCAATATCACACGATACACGTTGGTGCTAAACCAATGCCGCAAAGTACGCCATCACATAGAAGCGATGAAACAGGTAGAGCACATAAAGCAAGGACCTATCATAAGGTCCGTCTAATAGGGGTGTCCGATCAAGGGAATGGGTAGCTATTTTAAGTGTTTTTTATTATCTATTTAGTACTCGCAACGTTCTATTTTAAAGAAAAAATTGTATGTTTCCTGCCCTAAAATGTATGTTAGCCTGTGCTTCGCTGAAGATTTTTTAGAACCAATAGAAGTAGAAGGGTGGGTCAAGAGCGGATAAATTCCGGAAGATACGATAAGCGTATATGCCGATAATAAGAAGATATTGCAAGCTGGCATATCACTAAAATGTCCTTCAGGCGGAAGTGGAAGCTATGACCAAATCAGCAGAGATACTGGAAGAAAACTGCGCAAACTATAGGTGCTTAACTTCTGTATTGGCAACCAGGCGGCCTTTGAGACGAGTATTATGCTAAAAAGTCAAAACTAACCTAACTCCTACCTAACCTAGCTTCGGTCAATCCTTTTATTTTCCTAAAAATGAAACTTTTATTACAGTCACACTGCTCTATGAAGTCGAGTTTATGACCCAATTTAGAGTTTAAAAAACTGGTAAACTACAAAATGGTGCAATGTGCATCTAATATTAACATTCTAGACCTTACAATTTTTTAAATTAAAATTTCGTTATATGTACATCACACTTCTTATACTTGAGTTCATATTTATCTAACGCAAAATTGGTTTGGTCCCCGTAGACACCCTTGGTTTAACAGGCCTCAATTTCCGACGATAACAGGTTTGTGTCCGCTCAATAGAGGTTTTTCATCTTATTTTATAGCAAAACTAGCAGACCCGGCAGACGTTGTTCTGCCCTAAATTTGGCCTATCTGCATACATTTTAATAAGCTTTTTCCGTCTAACTCTGCCCTACTCCTCTACACCTTTTCCTAATCTTTTTATTCACTCCTCCCTCTGTCTCTTTCGCTTCATCTCCATCTTCGTCTCATTCTATCTCTTTCTCAGTCTCCTTCTCTCTTTTCTCTTCTCTCAAGTTTTTCTCCTTCTTCTTCATCTCTTATTGCCAGTCCCAGAGGGTGGTATGTATTTTGTTCAACTCCCATTCCGAGTCTCAGTCCCAGTCCCATTCCGAGTCTCAGTCTCAGTCCCAGTCCTAGTCCTAATCCCAGTCCCAGTCCGTCTCTGGTATACCTCCCGGAAAAAAGCATCGTAAATACTAATATAGGCAAATTTATATACGAAATTTCAGGCAAATCGAATAGGACGTATGTAAATAGGTATGGGGGTATTATTAATTCTTGTCTTTATTTCGGCTTCGCATGCATATTTACCAGTTTTGCCAGGTTGATGCGACTAAATCGGATATCATAATGAATTTTAGAGCTCTCAGGAACAGCTTTCATTTGATATCCATAATACACACACATTCTAGGGGTATCCGGGTCCATGTTTTGGCCTATATTTCGAGACCCTAGTCAATCAGCTCATCAACAGCTTTCATTTGATATCCATCTTGTATAAACACATTCTAGGGGTACCCGGGTCCACGTTCTATGCTATATCTCGAGACCCTATTCCCCAGTTGTATGAAAATTATCCTGTACTATAGCACTCATCAACAGCTTTCATTTGATATCCATAATGTATATACACATTCTAGGGGTACCCGGGTCCACGTTGTATGAAAATTATCCTATACTATTGAACTCATCAGCAGTTTTCATTTGATATCCATATTGTATAAACACATTCTAGGGGTACCCGGGTCCACGTTTTGGGCTATATCTCGAGACCCTAGCCTCCCAGTTGTATGAAAATTATCCTGTACTATAGCACTCATCAACAGCTTTCAGTTGATATCCATATTCTATAAACACACGAGTTATGGAGTGACAATCAAAATGTACGCTTTTTAATTTTTTTTTTCAAATTTTGAATTTTTTCTAAAAAAAAATTATAACTCAAGAATGGCTATACCGATTTGGGATTTCAAAATCAGCTAACCATCCTTCCTGTATCTTTCCTAAAAATTTCATGGCAATCTTTCTATCCGTTCTCGAGTTATGGAGTGACAATCAAAATGTACACTTATTTTTATATATATAGATAACTGTTCGCGTCCGCCTAAAAACAGTGTAGCTAGAGCTTGCATGCATGAAAAACTGACCGGATAATAGAAGTGCCCGTTAGAAGAATTTTCTCTGTATTAGGCCGGTGCCATGTCAAATTATCATAATCCAGTTAGTTAATGCCAGAAAAATATTTTGTGAAACGTTTGCGGTCTACTAGACCAGTATGGGAGTAGAATATGTTGTGCCTATCGAAATCAGTCTATACCCACGCTGTTCTAAACACCTGGGCCTATTGTTCCTTAGATCAATGCCCAACAAACATGTTAGGTCCAACTGGGTGCTGCGGTAGGGATGCAACATTAAGATTGGTGAAGTTGGACGCCAAAATATTTCGCTTACTATGGTTTGCAACACTGTTGCTAGGCAGCTCCAAATTTAAGGCTTGTCGTCTAGTGTCTCACATTGATTAAAGGCGCCGTTTTGCAACTTGTATTACACTTAACAGTTGTGAGAAACTTTACTTACTGTCCTGCTTGAAAAAGAAACAAATTGCAATGTGAAAACAATTAAGGAAGTCTAAGTTCGGGTGAAACCGAACATTACATACCCAGCTGTACACTTGAAATGCTGTTGTTGTTTGTTTTGTGTGCTTAATTGTGTTACAAGGCTGCCCAATAATACATATACATATGGTTCTATTCTGAACTAATTTTTCCTCGAGTTATGGCCCCCAAAACATAGAAAATTGCTTAGTAATAAAAGGGGCGGTGCCACGCCCATTTTTTAAAGTTTGAAGTTTCCCTATTTATTGTTATAAATCCACTTTGGATATAAAGCTATTTTTTGCAAAGATATAGCTTATTTTATTCGTCCACTACCCTTTTAAAAATATTTTATATAAAAGTGGTCCTTAACCGATTTGGTTAATTTTTCTTCAAAGCATTCCTTATAGTAAAGACAACCTCTCTGCCGAATTTTGTTACGATAGGTTTACCCTTTTTTTGATTTATGCTTAATAATATGTGATTTTATCCCAAGTGTGGGCGGTGCCACGCTCGTTTTAAACTATTCAAACTTTTATCAAGAGTCTCAATATCAGTCCACACGTCAAATTTAAAGATTCTAGGTGTATTATTTACTAAATCATCAGGTTTTTTGTGTTTTCCAAAATGTTATATATATAAAAAGTGGGCGTGGTTATCATCCGATCGCTCATTTTTAATACCAATCTATTCTGGGTCCAGATAAGCTCATGTACCAAATTTGGTGAAGATATCTCAATATTTACTCAAGTTATCGTGTTAACGGACAGACGGACGGACGGACATGGCTCAATCAAATTTTTTTCGATACTGATGATTTTGATATATGGAAGTCTATATCTATCTCGATTCCTTTATACCTGTACAACCAACCGTTATCTAATCAAAGTTATAATACCCTGTGTACAAGTACAGCTGGGTATAAAAACAGGAATCTGGCCAGTAACTTAGGTCCCTGTGAAACTCTTTTCGCAAATAACCATAATCACTGCAAAACTTCCAATTGTAGCCGTTCCCGTGAATAGTTGGATCGGTGATGATGCACGTTATAAACTTCTGAGCATATAATACCCATGATAACACCTTTCAATCAACCATGTCGATTCTCACTAGCTTTGGACAATTCGACTTACTTGCTCCGGAGTGATTGTTCGGGTATTCTTTCTAAGAAAGTCTCTTACTGGTTAGCTTCTATGTAAGTCTGGATTATTCGCGTAACACATCATCAAATATGCGATATCTTGTGCTTGCGTTTTTGTTCGTTTACTGGTTGCGGGAGAAAGATATTGGCGATACTTGATAACATTTAACACAAAATCTTTCATCTATATATATAACAAGTAAGGAAGGTTAAGTTCGGGTGTAACCGAACATTACATACTCAGTTGAGAGCTATGGTGACAACATAAGGGAAAATAACCATGTAGGAAAATGAACCGAGGGAAACCCTGGAATGTGTTTGTATGACATGTGTATCAAATGAAAGGCATTAAAGAGTATTTTATGAAGGAGTGGGCCATAGTTCTATAGGTGGACGCCATTTAGGATAACGCCATAAAGGTGGATCAGGGTTGACTCTAGAATTTGTTTGTACGATATGGGTATCAAATGAAAGGTGTTAATGAGTATTTTAAAAGGGAGTAATCCTTAGTTCCATAGGTGGACGCCGTTTCGAGATATCGCCATAAAGGTGGACCAGGGGTGACCCTAGAATTTGTTTGTACAATATGGGTATCAAAAGAAAGGTGTTAATGAGTATTTTAAAAGGGAGTAATCCTTAGTTCCATAGGTGGACGCCGTTTCGAGACATCGCCATAAAGGTGGACCAGGGGCGACCCTAGAATTTGTTTGTACAATATGGGTATCAAAAGAAAGGTGTTAATGAGTATTTTAAAAGGGAGTGATGCTTAGTTCTACAGGTGGACGCCGTTTCGAGATATCGCCATAACGGTGGACCAGGGGTGACCCTAGAATTTGTTTGTACAATATGGGTATCAAAAGAAAGGTGTTAATGAGTATTTTAAAAGGGAGTGAAGCTTAGTTCCACAGGTGGACGCCGTTTCGAGATATCGCCATAAAGGTGGACCAGGTGTGACCCTAGAATGCGTTTGTACAATATGGGTATCAAACGAAAGATATTAATGAGTATTTTAAAAGGGAGTAATCCTTAGGTGCATAGGTGGACGCCGTTTCGAGATATCGCCATAAAGGTGGACCAGGGGCGACCCTAGAATTTGTTTGTACAATATGGGTATCAAAAGAAAGGTGTTAAAGAGTATTTTAAAAGAGAGTGATGCTTAGTTCCACAGGTGGACGCCGTTTCGAGTTATCGCCATAAAGGTGGACCAGGTGTGACCCTAGAATTTGTTTGTACGATATGGGTATCAAATTAAAGGTATTAATGAGGGTTTTAAAAGGGAGTGGTGGTAGTTGTATAGGTGGTCGCCTTTTCGAGATATCGCCATAAAGGTGGACCAGGGGTGACCCTAGAATTTGTTTGTACAATATGGGTATCAAAAGATAGGTGTTAATGAGTATTTGAAAATGGAGTGATGCTTAGTTCCATAGGTGGACGCCGTTTCGAGATATCGCCATAAAGGTGGACCAGGTGTGACCCTAGAATTTGTTTGTACGATATGGGTATCAAATTAAAGGTATTAAGGAGGGTTTTAAAAGGGAGTGGTGGTAGTTGTATAGGTGGTCGCCTTTTCGAGATATCGCCATAAAGGTGGACCAGGGGTGACTCTAGAATGCGTTTGTACGATATGGGTATCAAATGAAAGGTGTTAATGAGTATTTTAAAAGGGAGTAATCCTTAGTTCCATAGGTGGACGCCGTTTCGAGATATCGCCATAAAGGTGGACCAAGGGTGACCCTAGAATTTGTTTGTACAATATGGGTATCAAAAGAAAGGTGCTAATGAGTATTTTAAAAGGGAGTGATGCTTAGTTCCACAGGTGGACGCCGTTTCGAGATATCGCCATAAAGGTGGACCAGGTGTGACCCTAGAATTTGTTTGTACGATATGGGTATCAAATTAAAGGTATTAATGAGGGTTTTAAAAGGGAGTGGTGGTAGTTGTATAGGTGGTCGCCTTTTCGAGATATCGCCATAAAAGTGGACCAGGGGTGACTCTAGAATGCGTTTGTACGATATGGGTATCAAATGAAAGGTGTTAATGAGTATTTTAAAAGGGAGTAATCCTTAGTTCCATAGGTGGACGCAGTTTCGAGATATCGCCATAAATGTGGACCAGGGGTGACCCTAGAATTTGTTTGTACAATATGGGTATAAAAAGAAAGGTGTTAATGAGTATTTTAAAAGGGAGTAATCCTTAGTTCCATAGGTGGACGCCGTTTCGAGATATCGCCACAAAGGTGGACCAGGGGTGACCCTAGAATTTGTTTGTACAATATGGGCATCAAACGAATGGTGTTAATGAGTATTTTAAAAGGGAGTGGGCTTTAGTTCTATAGGTGGACGCCGTTTCAAAATATCGCCATAAAGGTGGACCAGGGGTGACTCTAGAATGTGTTTGTACGATATGGGTATCAAATTAAAGGTATTAATGAGGGTTTTAAAAGGGAGTGGTGGTTGTTGTATAGGTGGTCGCCTTTTCGAGATATCGCCATAAAGGTGGACCAGGGGTGACTCTAGAATGCGTTTGTACGATATGGGTATCAAATGAAAGGCGTTAATGAGTATTTTAAAAGGGAGTAATCCTTAGTTCCATAGGTGGACGCCGTTTCGAGATATCGCCATAAAGGTGGACCAGGGGTGACTCTAGAATTTGTTTGTACAATATGGGTATCAAACGAAAGATATTAATGAGTATTTTAAAAGGGAGTAATCCTTAGTTCCATAGGTGGACGCCGTTTCGAGATATCGCCATAAAGGTGGACCAGGGGTGACCCTAGAATTTGTTTGAACAATATGGGTATCAAAAGAAAGGTGTTAATGAGTATTTTAAAAGGGAGTGAAGCTTAGTTCCACAGGTGGACGCCGTTTCGAGATATCGCCATAAAGGTGGACCAGGGGCGACCCTAGAATTTGTTTGTACAATATGGGTATCAAAAGAAAGGTGTTAATGAGTATTTTAAAAGGGAGTGATGCTTAGTTCCACATGTGGACGCCGTTTCGAGATATCGCCATAAAGGTGGACCAGGGGTGACCCTAGAATTTGTTTGTACAATATGGGTATCAAAAGAAAGGTGTTAATGAGTATTTTAAAAGGGAGTGAAGCTTAATTCCACAGGTGGACGCCGTTTCGAGATATCGCCATAAAGGTGGACCAGGTGTGACCCTAGAATGCGTTTGTACAATATGGGTATCAAATGAAAGGTGTTAATGAGTATTTTAAAAGCGAGTAATCCTTAGTTCCATAGGTGGACGCCGTTTCGAGATATCGCCATAAAGGTGGACCAGGGGTGACCCTAGAATTTGTTTGTACAATATGGGTATCAAAAGAAAGGTGTTAATGAGTATTTTAAAAGGGAGTAATCCTTAGTTCCATAGGTGGACGCCGTTTCGAGATATCGCCATAAAGGTGGACCAGGGGTGACCCTAGAATTTGTTTGTACAATATGGGTATCAAATTAAAGGTATTAATGAGAGTTTTAAAAGGGAGTGGTGGTAGTTGTATATGTGAAGGCGTTTTCCAGATATCGACCAAAATGTGGACCAGGGTGACCCAGAACATCATCTGTTGGATACCGCTAATTTATTTATATATATAATACCTGCCAAGATTTTAAGGGTTTTTTATTTCGCCCTGCAGAACTTTTTCATTTTCTTCTACTTAATATGGTAGGTGTCACAACCATTTTATAAAGTTTTTTCTAAGTTATATTTCGCGTCAATAAACCAATCCAATTACCTCACCATGTTTCATCCCTTTCTTCGTATTTGGTATAGAATTATGAAATTTTTTTCATTTTTGGAAATTTTCGATATCGAAAAAGTGGGGCGTGGTCATTGTCGGATTTCGTTCATTTTTCATACCAAGATAAAGTGAGTTCAAGTAAGTACGTGAACTAAGTTCATTAAAGATATGTCGATTTTTGCTCAAGTTATCGTGTTAACGGCCATGCGGAAGGACAGACGAACGACTGTGTATAAAAACTGGGCGTGGCATCAACCGATTTCGCCCGTTTTCACAGAAAACAGTTAACATCATAAAATCTATGCCCCTACCAAATTTCAAAAGGATTGGTTAATTTTTGTTCGACCCATGGCGTTAAAAGTATCCTAGGCAAATTAAATGAAAAAGGGCGGAGCCACGCCCATTTTGAAATTTTCTTTTATTTTTGTATTTTGTTGCACCATATCATTACTGGAGTTGAATGTTGACATAATTTACTTATCACATCATCAAATATGCGATATCTTGTGCTTGCGTTTTTGTTCGTTTACTGGTTGCGGGAGAAAGATATTGGCGATACTTGATAACATTTAACACAAAATCTTTCATCTATATATATAACAAGTAAGGAAGGTTAAGTTCGGGTGTAACCGAACATTACATACTCAGTTGAGAGCTATGGTGACAACATAAGGGAAAATAACCATGTAGGAAAATGAACCGAGGGAAACCCTGGAATGTGTTTGTATGACATGTGTATCAAATGAAAGGCATTAAAGAGTATTTTATGAAGGAGTGGGCCATAGTTCTATAGGTGGACGCCATTTAGGATAACGCCATAAAGGTGGATCAGGGTTGACTCTAGAATTTGTTTGTACAATATGGGTATCAAAAGAAAGGTGTTAATGAGTATTTTAAAAGGGAGTAATCCTTAGTTCCATAGGTGGACGCCGTTTCGAGACATCGCCATAAAGGTGGACCAGGGGCGACCCTAGAATTTGTTTGTACAATATGGGTATCAAAAGAAAGGTGTTAATGAGTATTTTAAAAGGGAGTGATGCTTAGTTCTACAGGTGGACGCCGTTTCGAGATATCGCCATAACGGTGGACCAGGGGTGACCCTAGAATTTGTTTGTACAATATGGGTATCAAAAGAAAGGTGTTAATGAGTATTTTAAAAGGGAGTAATCCTTAGTTCCATAGGTGGACGCCGTTTCGAGACATCGCCATAAAGGTGGACCAGGGGCGACCCTAGAATTTGTTTGTACAATATGGGTATCAAAAGAAAGGTGTTAATGAGTATTTTAAAAGGGAGTGATGCTTAGTTCTACAGGTGGACGCCGTTTCGAGATATCGCCATAACGGTGGACCAGGGGTGACCCTAGAATTTGTTTGTACAATATGGGTATCAAAAGAAAGGTGTTAATGAGTATTTTAAAAGGGAGTAATCCTTAGTTCCATAGGTGGACGCCGTTTCGAGACATCGCCATAAAGGTGGACCAGGGGCGACCCTAGAATTTGTTTGTACAATATGGGTATCAAATGAAAGGTGTTAATGAGTATTTTAAAAGGGAGTAATCCTTAGTTCCATAGGTGGACGCCGTTTCGAGATATCGCCATAAAGGTGGACCAGGGGTGACCCTAGAATTTGTTTGTACAATATGGGTATCAAATGAAAGGTGTTAATGAGTATTTTAAAAGGGAGTAATCCTTAGTTCCATAGGTGGACGCCGTTTCGAGTTATCGCCATAAAGGTGGACCAGGGGTGACCCTAGAATTTGTTTGTACAATATGGGTATCAAAAGAAAGGTGTTAATGAGTATTTTAAAAGGGAGTAATCCTTAGTTCCATAGGTGGACGCCGTTTCGAGACATCGCCATAAAGGTGGACCAGGGGCGACCCTAGAATTTGTTTGTACAATATGGGTATCAAAAGAAAGGTGTTAATGAGTATTTTAAAAGGGAGTGATGCTTAGTTCTACAGGTGGACGCCGTTTCGAGATATCGCCATAACGGTGGACCAGGGGTGACCCTAGAATTTGTTTGTACAATATGGGTATCAAAAGAAAGGTGTTAATGAGTATTTTAAAAGGGAGTAATCCTTAGTTCCATAGGTGGACGCCGTTTCGAGACATCGCCATAAAGGTGGACCAGGGGCGACCCTAGAATTTGTTTGTACAATATGGGTATCAAAAGAAAGGTGTTAATGAGTATTTTAAAAGGGAGTGATGCTTAGTTCTACAGGTGGACGCCGTTTCGAGATATCGCCATAACGGTGGACCAGGGGTGACCCTAGAATTTGTTTGTACAATATGGGTATCAAAAGAAAGGTGTTAATGAGTATTTTAAAAGGGAGTAATCCTTAGTTCCATAGGTGGACGCCGTTTCGAGACATCGCCATAAAGGTGGACCAGGGGCGACCCTAGAATTTGTTTGTACAATATGGGTATCAAAAGAAAGGTGTTAATGAGTATTTTAAAAGGGAGTGATGCTTAGTTCCACAGGTGGACGCCGTTTCGAGATATCGCCATAAAGGTGGACCAGGTGTGACCCTAGAATGCGTTTGTACAATATGGGTATCAAACGAAAGATATTAATGAGTATTTTAAAAGGGAGTAATCCTTAGTTCCATAGGTGGACGCCGTTTCGAGATATCGCCATAAAGGTGGACCAGGGGCGACCCTAGAATTTGTTTGTACAATATGGGTATCAAAAGAAAGGTGTTAAAGAGTATTTTAAAAGAGAGTGATGCTTAGTTCCACAGGTGGACGCCGTTTCGAGTTATCGCCATAAAGGTGGACCAGGTGTGACCCTAGAATTTGTTTGTACGATATGGGTATCAAATTAAAGGTATTAATGAGGGTTTTAAAAGGGAGTGGTGGTAGTTGTATAGGTGGTCGCCTTTTCGAGATATCGCCATAAAGGTGGACCAGGGGTGACCCTAGAATTTGTTTGTACAATATGGGTATCAAAAGATAGGTGTTAATGAGTATTTTAAAATGGAGTGATGCTTAGTTCCATAGGTGGACGCCGTTTCGAGATATCGCCATAAAGGTGGACCAGGTGTGACCCTAGAATTTGTTTGTACGATATGGGTATCAAATTAAAGGTATTAAGGAGGGTTTTAAAAGGGAGTGGTGGTAGTTGTATAGGTGGTCGCCTTTTCGAGATATCGCCATAAAGGTGGACCAGGGGTGACTCTAGAATGCGTTTGTACGATATGGGTATCAAATGAAAGGTGTTAATGAGTATTTTAAAAGGGAGTAATCCTTAGTTCCATAGGTGGACGCCGTTTCGAGATATCGCCATAAAGGTGGACCAAGGGTGACCCTAGAATTTGTTTGTACAATATGGGTATCAAAAGAAAGGTGCTAATGAGTATTTTAAAAGGGAGTGATGCTTAGTTCCACAGGTGGACGCCGTTTCGAGATATCGCCATAAAGGTGGACCAGGTGTGACCCTAGAATTTGTTTGTACGATATGGGTATCAAATTAAAGGTATTAATGAGGGTTTTAAAAGGGAGTGGTGGTAGTTGTATAGGTGGTCGCCTTTTCGAGATATCGCCATAAAAGTGGACCAGGGGTGACTCTAGAATGCGTTTGTACGATATGGGTATCAAATGAAAGGTGTTAATGAGTATTTTAAAAGGGAGTAATCCTTAGTTCCATAGGTGGACGCAGTTTCGAGATATCGCCATAAATGTGGACCAGGGGTGACCCTAGAATTTGTTTGTACAATATGGGTATAAAAAGAAAGGTGTTAATGAGTATTTTAAAAGGGAGTAATCCTTAGTTCCATAGGTGGACGCCGTTTCGAGATATCGCCACAAAGGTGGACCAGGGGTGACCCTAGAATTTGTTTGTACAATATGGGCATCAAACGAATGGTGTTAATGAGTATTTTAAAAGGGAGTGGGCTTTAGTTCTATAGGTGGACGTCGTTTCAAAATATCGCCATAAAGGTGGACCAGGGGTGACTCTAGAATGTGTTTGTACGATATGGGTATCAAATTAAAGGTATTAATGAGGGTTTTAAAAGGGAGTGGTGGTTGTTGTATAGGTGGTCGCCTTTTCGAGATATCGCCATAAAGGTGGACCAGGGGTGACTCTAGAATGCGTTTGTACGATATGGGTATCAAATGAAAGGTGTTAATGAGTATTTTAAAAGGGAGTAATCCTTAGTTCCATAGGTGGACGCCGTTTCGAGATATCGCCATAAAGGTGGACCAGGGGTGACTCTAGAATTTGTTTGTACAATATGGGTATCAAACGAAAGATATTAATGAGTATTTTAAAAGGGAGTAATCCTTAGTTCCATAGGTGGACGCCGTTTCGAGATATCGCCATAAAGGTGGACCAGGGGTGACCCTAGAATTTGTTTGAACAATATGGGTATCAAAAGAAAGGTGTTAATGAGTATTTTAAAAGGGAGTGAAGCTTAGTTCCACAGGTGGACGCCGTTTCGAGATATCGCCATAAAGGTGGACCAGGGGCGACCCTAGAATTTGTTTGTACAATATGGGTATCAAAAGAAAGGTGTTAATGAGTATTTTAAAAGGGAGTGATGCTTAGTTCCACAGGTGGACGCCGTTTCGAGATATCGCCATAAAGGTGGACCAGGGGTGACCCTAGAATTTGTTTGTACAATATGGGTATCAAAAGAAAGGTGTTAATGAGTATTTTCAAAGGGAGTGAAGCTTAATTCCACAGGTGGACGCCGTTTCGAGATATCGCCATAAAGGTGGACCAGGTGTGACCCTAGAATGCGTTTGTACAATATGGGTATCAAATGAAAGGTGTTAATGAGTATTTTAAAAGGGAGTAATCCTTAGTTCCATAGGTGGACGCCGTTTCGAGATATCGCCATAAAGGTGGACCAGGGGTGACCCTAGAATTTGTTTGTACAATATGGGTATCAAAAGAAAGGTGTTAATGAGTATTTTAAAAGGGAGTGAAGCTTAATTCCACAGGTGGACGCCGTTTCGAGATATCGCCATAAAGGTGGACCAGGGGTGACCCTAGAATTTGTTTGTACAATATGGGTATCAAAAGAAAGGTGTTAATGAGTATTTTAAAAGGGAGTAATCCTTAGTTCCATAGGTGGACGCCGTTTCGAGATATCGCCATAAAGGTGGACCAGGGGTGACCCTAGAATTTGTTTGTACAATATGGGTATCAAATTAAAGGTATTAATGAGAGTTTTAAAAGGGAGTGGTGGTAGTTGTATATGTGAAGGCGTTTTCCAGATATCGACCAAAATGTGGACCAGGGTGACCCAGAACATCATCTGTTGGATACCGCTAATTTATTTATATATATAATACCTGCCAAGATTTTAAGGGTTTTTTATTTCGCCCTGCAGAACTTTTTCATTTTCTTCTACTTAATATGGTAGGTGTCACAACCATTTTATAAAGTTTTTTCTAAGTTATATTTCGCGTCAATAAACCAATCCAATTACCTCACCATGTTTCATCCCTTTCTTCGTATTTGGTATAGAATTATGAAATTTTTTTCATTTTTGGAAATTTTCGATATCGAAAAAGTGGGGCGTGGTCATTGTCGGATTTCGTTCATTTTTCATACCAAGATAAAGTGAGTTCAAGTAAGTACGTGAACTAAGTTCATTAAAGATATGTCGATTTTTGCTCAAGTTATCGTGTTAACGGCCATGCGGAAGGACAGACGAACGACTGTGTATAAAAACTGGGCGTGGCATCAACCGATTTCGCCCGTTTTCACAGAAAACAGTTAACATCATAAAATCTATGCCCCTACCAAATTTCAAAAGGATTGGTTAATTTTTGTTCGACCCATGGCGTTAAAAGTATCCTAGACAAATTAAATGAAAAAGGGCGGAGCCACGCCCATTTTGAAATTTTCTTTTATTTTTGTATTTTGTTGCACCATATCATTACTGGAGTTGAATGTTGACATAATTTACTTATATACTGTAAAGATATTAAATTTTTTGTTAAAATTTTACTTAAAAAAATTTTTTTTTTTAAAGTGGGCGTGGTCCTTCTCCGATTTTGCTAATTTTTATTAGGCGTACATATAGTAATAGGAGTAACATCCCTGCCAAATTTCATCATGATATCTTCAACGACTGACAAATTACAGCTTGCAAAACTTTTAAATTACCTTCTTTTAAAAGTGGGCGGTGCCACGCCCATTGTCCACAATTTTTTTTCGATCCTGATTATTTTGATATATGGAAGTCTATATCTATCTCGATTCCTTTATATATGTACAACCAACCGTTATCCAATCAAACTTAATATACTCTGTGAGCTCTGCTCAACTGAGTATAAAAAAGGACGTATGCTTGTATGTAGCTTATGACTCCGAAACCACTCCGCTGATTATATTGAAATTTGCAGGATAGCTGCACAGAAACCCGGGGAGTTTATTTTCGGAAAGTGGACCAGGGACCGATCTATCCGAACAAATTCTATTCATAGTCCGATTTGCCTGAAATTTGGCATATAGGTAGCCCTTTACTTAGTTTAGTATTTACGACACTTTTGTTTTCGAGAAATGGGAGGGCAAAGACTGGGACTGGGACTGGAACTTGGACTGGGACTGTAACTGTAATTGGAACTAGGACTGGGAATACGGGATGGAGATGAATAAGAATTAGGGCGAATAGAAAAGATGGAAAGAAAAAGAGACTGAGAAAGAGATAGAGTCAGACAAAGATAGAGAAATAGGGATAGATGGAGCTGAAAAGAATTGAGAGAAACAACGGATAGGGAGAAAGAGGCGCAGAGAAAGAGAAAAGCAGAAGGAGGGATGAATAAAAGAATAAAGGGAAGAGAGGGTGGGGAGAGTAAGAGGTAAAAACTTCTTAAAAGTTATGCAGATAGACAAAATTAAGGCTGAACAGCATCTGCAAGGTCTGCTAGTATAGATATAATTTTGATTACGTAATTGAAATCAGTATGCATGCGCAAACGCCTTCAATTCATATACCAACATCGACCTCTCTCTTTTCTATGACCATATTTATTGAATTTTCTAAATTTGATTTATGATGAATTGCATTTGCCTTTAAATTAAATGAAACTCAAACCAAAAAGCGATTTTTGTTTACTTATGAATGTTGAATCAAAAGCTGAAACCATAAATTGATATTGCATTACTTTTATGAAATATTTACTGAAAATAATTACATTTATGTGCATTAATACATAAAAGTATAATGCTTCAGCAATCCAAAACGTATCACTCCCACATGCCTCGGGAAGCCATATACATTTAAATATTATACTTTGTACCTATAAAGCGTTGCAAAGAAATAAACATTGTTATTGGCATAATTCGTATTAACAAAATAGCACAAATTATCTACAGCTAAAGTATCTACATAGTCAGCACTTCTTGTTTAGCTAAGAAAAATTAAAGTTCGACAAAGACAATCAATTCACAAAGCAACCAAGAGAGTGAACAGAAAACCGGTGAACACCTCATATGAGCACATATCCGCATTTTCTTATTATCCATTCAACCGAAATTAAACACGTTCGAGCAAACGTCTACTAACAAAGCGGCCATGATGTCTAAGTACCTTGACACTTGAGTTGCAGCAACGCGGAGGTGCGAAAAAAGAAAATTTAATAGATACGCGCACCACAGTAACCGGTGGCGGTATTAAGCTGGTTGGAAAAAAATAAGACATCTTCTCATATACAGGTATTTGTATCCCAAAGCACGCGATCCATCAATAAGCTAATTTGGAAAGCACTTTCCACTTGCGACAATTGCAACGCAATTTGCGTAAGCCGTAAGTTTGAGGGTCCCTCATGGAACCGCCTGAGCAAATGGTTGATGACCAGTGTCCACACGCCCTACGGCGTGTCCAATGATTTCGTGGAGTCATACAATCCCCATTGTGAAGTAATCTTCCTGCAATTTAATATGCAGCCGATCTATCTGGTTATGGCTGCATCTACTGCAATGTAACTAAGACCATCCCTGATCGTCCGTTTAGAGGCATTGTTGAAAGCCCCGGTAATGTATAAGAAGTCTCCTAAGGTATACTCCTTATATTCTAGTGCTATCTCTATGTTTATGACCACCCCATGTAGTGCAGTGTCTACCGACTTGATTTTGGTGTACGCATGTTTTGTTGTTCAGAGCAATTTTTTACACATCTATTAGCCTCTCAAAGATTTTGAGCAGAAATAATGTTAAGCTAATGGCCCTGTAGTCTTTTGGGATGCATAAGACCGATTTTTCCCGCCTTTGGTAGGAAAACTAAACTACCTGTTCTTCAAGAGAGCGGTACATGATTCAGCCTAAGAGTTTCTATAAACTGTTCATAAAATTAAAAAAAATAAGTAAGGAAGGCTAAGTTCGGGTGTAACCGAACATTACCTACTCAGTTGAGAGCTGTGGAGACAAAGTAAGGGAAAATCACCATGTTGTAAAAAGAACCTAGGGTAACCCTGGAATGTGTTTGTATGACATGTGTATTAAATGGAAGGTATTAAAGAGTATTTTAAGAGGAAGTGGGCCATAGTTCTATAGATGGACGTCATTTAGGGATATCGCCATAAAGGTGGACCAGGCCTGACTCTAGAATTTGTTTGTACGATATGGGTATCAAATGAAATGTGTTAATGATAATTTTAAAAGGGAGTGGGCCTAAGTTCTATAGGTGGACGCCTTTTCGAGATATCGCCATAAAGGTGGACCAGGGGTGACTCTAGAATTTATTTTGTACGATATGGGTATCAAATGAAAGGTATTAATGAGTATTTTAAAAGGGCGTGGGCCTAAGTTCTATAGATGGACGCCGTTTCGAGATATCGCCATAAAGATGGACCAGGGGTGACTCTAGAATTTGTTTGTACGATATGGGTATCAAATGAAAGGTGTTAATGAGTATTTTAAAAAGGAGTGGGCCTTAGTTCTATGTGTGGACGCCTTTTCGAGATATCGCCATAAAGGTGGACCAGGGGTGACTCTAGAATTTGTTTGTACGATATGGGTATCAAATGAAAGGTGTTAATGAGTATTTTAAAAGGGCGTGGGCCTTAGTACTATAGGTGAACGCCTTTTCGGAATATCCTTATAAAAGTGGACCAGGGGTGACTCTAGAATGCGTTTGCACAATATGGGTATCAAATGAAAGGTGTTAATGAGTATTTTAAAAGGGCGTGGGCCTAAGTTCTATAGGTGGACGCCTTTTCGAGATATCGGCCTAAAGGTGGACCAGGGGTGACTCTAGAATTTGTTTGTACTATATGGGTTTCAAATGAAAGGTGTTAATGAGTATTTTAAAAGGGCGTGGGCCTAAGTTCTATAGGTGGACGCCTTTTCGAGATATCGCCATAAAGATGGACCAGGGATGACTCTAGAATTTGTTTGTACGATATGGGTATCAAATGAAAAGTGTTAATGAGTATTTTAAAAGGGCGTGGGCCTTAGTTCTATAGGTGGACGCCTTTTCCAGATATCGCCATAAAAATGGACCAGGGGTGACTCTAGAATTTGTTTGTACTATATGGGTATCAAATGAAAGGTGTTAATGAGGGTTTTAAAAGGGAGTGGTGGTAGTTGTATATGTGAAGACGTTTTCCAGATATCGATCAAAATGTGGACCAGGGTGACCCAGAACATCATCTGTCGGATACCGCTAATTTATTTATATATATACATATAACAGTATTCCTGCCAAGATTTCGGTTTTTTATTTCGCCCTGCAGAACTTTTTCATTTTCTTCTACTTAATATGGTAGGTGTCACACCCATTTTACCAAGTTTTTTTCTAAAGTTATATTTTGCGTCAATAGACCAATACAATAACCATGTTTCATCCCTTTTTTCGTATTTGGTATATAATTATGGCATTTTTTTCATTTTTCGTAATTTTCGATATCGAAAAAGTGGGCGTGGTCATAGTCGGATTTCGGTCATTTTTTACACCAATACAAAGTGAGTTCAGATAAGTACGTGAACTGAGTTTAGTAAAGATATATCGATTTTTGCTCAAGTTAACGTGTTAACGGCCGAGCGGAAGGACAGACGGTCGACTGTGTATAAAAACTGGGCGTGGCTTCAACCGATTTCGCCCTTTTTCACAGAAAATAGTTATCGTCCTAGAATCTAAGCCTCTACCAAATTTAACAAGGATTGGTAAATTTTTGTTCGATTTTTGTCATTAAAAGTATCCTATACAAATTAAATGAAAAAGGGCGGAGCCACGCCCATTTTGAAATTTTCTTTTATTTTTGTATTTTGTTGCACCATATCATTACTGGAGTTGAATGTTGACATAATTTACTTTTATACTGTAAATATATTAACTTTTCTTTTAAAATTTGAATTTAAAAATTTTTTTTTTTAAAAGTGGGCGTGGTCGTTCTCCGATTTTGCTAATTTTTATTAAGCAGACATATAGTATTAAGGGTAACGTTCCTGCCAAATTTCATCATGATATCTTCAACGACTGCCAAATTACAGCTTGCAAAACTTCTAAATTACCTTCTTTTAAAAGTGGGCGGTGCCACGCCCATTGTCCAAAATTTTACTAGTTTTCTATTCTGCGTCATAAGTTCAACTCACCTACCAAGTTTCATCGCTTAATCCATATTTGGTAATGAATTATCGCACTTTTTCGATTTTTCGAAATTTTCGATATCGAAAAAGTGGGTGTGGTTATTGTCCGATATCGTTCATTTTAAATATCGATGTGAGATGAGTGCCCAGGAACCTACATACCAAATTTCATCAAGATATCTTACTCAAGTTATCGTGTTAACGGACAGACGGACGGACATGGCTCAATCGAATTTTTTTTCGATACTGATGATTTTGATATATGGAAGTCTATATCTATCTCGATTCCTTTATACCTGTACAACCAACCGTTATCCAGTCAAAGTTAATATACTCTGTGAGCTCTGCTCAACTGAGTATAAAAAAAAACTGATTGAGTAACTGGCAATTTTTAATTTTTTTCGCTTCTATTTTCCTGTTTGCAGCTGTACATACAATATATATTCTCGAATGTCAAGGATAAAGCGCTCCTGTAGGTGATGTACGGAAGGAGGTACCGAGCACACATACTTAGATACTCATATATTTAAGTATGTCCTTTGTGACTGCATGCACTGCACAGTGGGCCACGAAGGGGTCAAAAGTGGCCATAATTCAAAATCTTATCGAAATAGCTTACAAACTGCTAACTTCACATTTTTCATTTTTTGGTTTTAATTTTCTAAAATTTTGAAAAAAAAATTTTTTTTCGTAATTTTTTTTAATGACATTTTTTTTAATTTTTAATTTTTTGATTTAAACTTTTTTAAATTTTGAGTAAAAAAATTGTATTTGTTTGTCATTTTTTTTAATTACATATATATTTTTTTTGTGTTCTTTTTTTGTTTTTGCTTTATTTTTTTAAATTTTGAGTAAACAAAATTTTTTTTTGTAAATTATTTATTTTTTTTTTGTTTTTTGCTAACTTAAGATTTTTAAGTTTTTGGTTTTAACTTTTTTAAATTGTGAGTAAAAAAAGTTCGTTTGTTTGTAATTTTTTTAATTATATATTTTTTTGTTTTGTGCTAACTTCAGACTTTTATGTAACTTTTTTTAAATTATTTATTTTTTTGTGTTTTTTAAATCTATAATTTTTAATTTTAAGTGAGTTTTATTTAAAGTTTGAGTTAAAAAAAAAATGTTTTTCCTATAAAAAAAAAGATTATCTGTGATGTTTTATTCGAGTTCATCATCTGACAGTACAACATCATCCAACATGCTTAAAGTTTGAAATAGTCCACTTTCGTCTACTTATTCTTCATTTTCTTCCAGAAATACAGCAGCTGATTTGGATTCAACTTCTGGCATACTGAGCAAATTGAGCACTTCTGTTGGAATTGACAAACACTGCTTATGTTTTAAACGCATTTTGAGACCAATACTTGATTTTATTATATCAGATGTGTCCATTGCTCTGTTAAAAACATCCTCAATATTAGATTCTCTGTTATGTTTCCTGCTATGAGGTCGTCTGAAATTCTGTAGTCCTTATTTCGGGCTTCAGAAGTTCTTCCCCTAAAACACCAACAGGTAGTATACTTGTACTAATAATATCAGCACCATGTAGAAGCAGTTTATGCAATGTTGATGGCATAGGGTACCAAGGATAGAGATTTACATATTTCTGAGCAGCAGAGTCACAAAAGCTTTGAAATTTCATAGATCTACTGGAAGATGAATTGAAATCACGATCAAAATTGTCTTTATCTCTTTCAATAACTCAAAGTCAATTCCAAGACATTGACTTAGTATATCTAGATTTTCAAAAGCTTTCCGGGCAGTGTTATCGTCAATGGTATTTCCAGAACCTTCTGCTTTTGGCTTATCCACAATAAGTCCTAATTTAGATCTAAACTTTTCCTGGATGTGTTTCTTTCTTTCAGCAAATATTGATTTTTGATCAGAGGTACGTATTTGCCATATCTTAAGATCCAGCCTATATGAGATTTTTAAAAAACAGCCGAAAACGTTAATCCACGCATGTAATGGGCTAATTCCATAGACAAGGGATTTTGGGTTCGGTAAAAAACTCCTTTTAGCTTATTCGAAAGATCGTTAAATAATTTGGATGTGGCATGACAGATAGGACATGTTTGCATACTTTTAGTACCCGTAATGATATTGAGCACCTTGCCATCTATCTATTAGACTCAGGAACAAAGAGAAATGTATTGAAATTTTCCGATCATCATCCACAGCAGCCTGAAAACTTTCAAACTTGTCGATTTGATCCTCCATATTCAACTTTTGCCTTAGAATGACTTCCGCTGATTCAGAAACATTTTCCAAAGATATAGGTCGACAAAATCTGGCTGATTGTGGTGATCTGTTATTCCACAAAACATTATTATTTACGGTTAACATTCGTTGTGGAATGAGCGTAGTTGCAAACCAATTTTGGTCAGTTGGCTTCGAAAGGTTTTCATTAGGAATTGATTTATAGTGTTGTTTATAAGCTGAATGACCAGAACTGCCATCAAGTCCCCATGAACATATTAAAACAGCAGTCGATTCCATAGCGCCGTTTAAATAAAATAAATAAATGTAAGGCGCGATAACCTCCGAAGAGATCTAAGGCCGAGCTTCTCTTCCAATTTGCGTCGTGCTCCTCTTGATTTTCCCTACAAATTGGCCGGACGGGACCTACATGTTTTATGCCGACTCCGAACGGCATCTGCAAAGCAGATGAGTTTTCACTGAGAGCTTTTCATGGCAGAAATACACCCGGAGTGCTTGCCAAACACTGCCGAGGGGCGACCCCGCTTAGAAAAATTTTCTTCTAATTGAAAAATCTTATTTCTAAAATTTTGATGTTGCTTTGTCCGGGAGTTGAACCCAGGGCATACGGTGTGATAGGCGGAGCACGCTACCATCACACCACGGTGGCCGCCGTTTGCAATCATATAATGTATAATAACATCCTACTGCAATTCAACAATTCTCTTTGCTGTGTGGTTTAACAAAGCTTGTAGTGACACCTCAATTCTGTTCTCAGAAATAGAGATGTATTCTTTAGATGGTCTACATTGAGACTTTATTTCCCGTACATCATTATATGGTGGCCAGATATCGGCACCACTTGATTTGGATTCTAAACGCATATTTGTGTATACGCTCTTAGTAAGATTATTGTTCAACAAAAAGGCTAAAGCTTCTTCAGTGGTTTTTGCTTGGATTGAACTTTCAAACAATTTTCGAACTTTTCTTGGTTGCTCAATATTTTTTAAAACAAAACTTATGACTGAATAAAAATCTTTGTTTCCACTTCTACTTTCTGACTGGCGACATGCTATTAACAACGATTCTGGGCTATGTTTTTGATGCGAGTTAATTTTTGAAACTTCACGTGGTTTAGATCGAGAAGATTTGTCATCAAATTTAAGACTCGGACGACAAGGGCGAGGGCGAGAACCCTGTTGTTGTATTACACAATCTTCAATTTCCATTTCAGGGATATTAAAATTGGAATACAACCATTCTGCATGCTTTTGTTCGAATCGAGATTTTATTCCACATTCAGCGCTATATTTCACATTCCGTTTACCATTTAGAGAGTTAATTGAAAGTTTCAGTCTAGAAAGAAACTTATTGTCCACTTTGGAAATATCTATATTTTTTTTAATATAATAATTATTTTGGCGACCTTTATTTAATAACTCAGAGATGGTTTTGCCGGCTCGAGGTCAAATGTTGATTTTATAAAAGAAACAATAGTTTTAATGTTGTGTTCGATTACAACCTTCGGTAATCATCTTCAAGGGAACTATAACGAACTGGTAACTTATCTCCAAGAGATTCCGCATCAGGCGCATCGGTTGATGAATGTTGGTATCACAAAAAATATGGGCGAAGCGCTCGCAAATGCAGCAGCCCGTGCCGTCTCAAAAGTCGTGCAGCAGATGCACCGACCACCAATTCATCCACAAAATGACTGCCAACGCGCGTGCCGAGTCGTGGCGAAGACCAGGACACCGAGCGCAAAGTTCTTCGCTTACAGGTCCACGACAGAAATTCAAAAAAATCTTTTCTCGTGGATACTGGTGCAGACGTGTCTGTTCTGCCGATCGCAACCAAAACCTACGATGTACGACCTACTACAACAAAGCTGTATGCCGCAAATGGAACGCCGATAAAGGTAATCGGAGAAAAGAGAATCAATTTAGATCTTGGCCTCCGCCGCAATTTCGAATGGTCGTTTGTTATAGCCGACGTAACGACTCCAATCATCGGTGCAGACTTTATTCGTTTTTACGACTTGCTAATAGACTTACGCCGAAACAGAATTGTAGATAACATGACCCAACTTTGTGCGCTACTTACGTTGCCAAAAATTACGGAACAAATCGCAATCAAAACGTTCGATACAACTGACCCATTTGCATCTTTATTAGCCGAGTTCTTCTACATTACGAAACTAGCACCGCAAGGATCATCGACGAAAAGCACCATCACGCACCGAATAATCACAACTAGTCAACCGGTATTTGCTCGACCTAGGCGTCTACCTCCCGATAAGCTCAAGGCTGCGAAAAAGGAGTTCGAATATTTGATGAAGGCAGGAATTTGTCGTCCGTCTAGTAGCAACTGGTCCAGCCCGTTGCACCTAGTAAAAAAGGTGACGAGACATGGAGACCATGCGGGGACTATCGCGCTCTCAATGCGCAGACGCTGCCCGACCGATATCCGCTCCCATATCTAACCGATTTTACTACAAACTTGCGAGGTAAGACCATATTTTCCAAAATTGACCTTCAACGTGCTTTTCACCAGGTGCCCATCTATGAGGATGATATCCCAAAGACGGCGATTACGACACCATTCGGCTTGTACGAATTTAGTTTCATGACGTTCGGTCTATGCAATGCCGCGCAGACCTTTCAAAGGCTTATCAATGAGGTCTTGCGTGGGTTGCATTTCACATTTCCCTACATCGAAGACATTTGCGTTGCATCCACGTCCATCGAGCAACACCGGCATGATTTAAAAGCAGTTTTTACACGTCTCCGCGAACATAACCTCGCTATAAATCCTTCGAAATGCGAGTTTGGCAAAAATCACCTTAAGTTTCTGGGACACTTGGTCGACGCCCAAGGCATTCACCAATTGCCCGAGAAAGTTTCGGTTATTCGCAGTTTCCCGAAGCCTTCCGTCGCCAAAGAATTAAAAAGTTTTTTAGCAATGGTAAATTTCTACAGGAAGTTCTTACCAAATGCGATGTCGTATCAATCACATCTACATAGTCTCATCATCGGCAATAAGAAAAACGACCGCACGCCTATTCAATGGAATGCCGAAGCCGCTTTTGAACGCTGCAAACACGAATTGGCAAACGCAACGCTTCTGGCACACCCCGCATCGGATGCAGAGTTAGCATTATACGTCGACGCATCAGATACCGCTGTCGGAGCTGCACTGCATCAAGTTGTCAATGGTGAGCTGCAGCCGCTCGGATTTTACTCAAAAAAGTTCACTGTTTCGCAACGCAACTACAGCACGTACGACCGCGAATTGGCTGCGGTATACCAAGGCGTGTCACATTTTCGCTATATGCTTGAAGGCCAAAAATGCTACATCATGACCGACCATCGTCCACTTATTTATGCATTCCGTCAAAAACCCGAAAAAGCTTCACCCCGCCGACTCCGACAACACGATTTTATTGGGCAATTTTCAACCGACATACGTCATGTAGCCGGAAAAAGAAATGTTACAGCAGATCTACTTTCGCGGATACAATCGATCGAGCATATGATTGACTACACAAAAGTTGCAGCCGCGCAACAAACTGACACTCAGTTGCAATCACTTCTAAATGAACCAGGTATGCATAACAGCTCACTAGTACTAAAAAATTTTCCGATACCCAACAGCACAGCTCAATTAGTATGCGACACATCAACATCAGCCGTCCGCCCATACGTCCCAAAAGAGTTTCGAGAAATCGTGCTACGAAAAGTTTATGGTTTGTCACACCCAGGTGTCCGTGCAACGGTTAAGCTAATGACTCAAAGATTTGTTTGGCCGAGTATCAGGAAAGACACCGCAAATTTCGTACGCTGTTGTGAAGCATGTCAAAGAGCGAAGGTTCATCGCCATACGAAATCATTGCCTTCGAGATATGAACCTCCAAAAGACCGATTTTCTCATATCAACATAGACATCGTTGGCCCTTTCCCACCTAGTGAGGGGCAACGATATTGCTTAACAATCATTGATCGATACACGCGATAGCCTGAGGCTGCGCCTATGCCTGACATGACCGCCGAATCCGTCACAAAAGCACTCATATTCCATTGGATAGCACGGTTTGGTGTTCCAGAACGCATAACGTCAGATCAAGGCAGGCAATTCGACTCTGCAGTTTTTGCAAAACTCATGTCCACAATCGGTGCAACACATCTCCGAACGACTCCGTACCACCCGCAATCAAACGGTATCATCGAAAGGTGGCATAGGAGTTTAAAGGCCGTCATTTTATGCCACGAGCCATCAAAATGGGTTCAGCAGTTACCTATGATTTTGCTGGGGTTACGTGTCGCCTTCAAGCCTGACATTAAAGCATGTCCCGCTTTACTCGTTTATGGTACCACATAACGCATTCCTGGCGAGTTCTTCCAAACTAGGAAGCTAAAAGATGTCAACGAAGACACGGTATCGCAATTCAGACTATCAATGCAGAACCTTCAACCCACACAGACAGCACATCATACAACAGCAAAAATGTTCGTATCGCCTGCCCTAAAAACATCAGCTCACGTCTTTGTGCGCAACGATACTGTATGACCATCATTAACATGTCCTTACGACGGGCCGTATCCTGTAGTCAAGCGATCGCCGAAATTTTTCAAACTACTTGTACGAGGACGCCATACGAATATAAGCATAGATCGCCTAAAGCCAGCATTCATAGCAAATCCCGATTATACGGAATCGACTGTCACGCAAAATACAGAGGAGCAGTCTAAACATACTTCGATGAAACATACTCGCAGTGGTAGACACGTTAGCATACCACATCGATTCCGGTAGTTTCATCTAGCGGGGGAGTACTGTGGCACCCTGCACTATTTCATCTTCATACATACTAGCTTTTACTACATATGTCATTTGTACACCTGTAGTTGTTATTCATTTTCTCTCCACCATTCTTTTTGCAATACTTACTGGCTAACAAGTGCGCGCATATACCATAGCGAAATAAAAATCATCAACATATTTTTTCAGTTACAATAGTTAATAAAATATTGATCTTTATTAACCGCGGTTTTTTACTTATAATTAAATAGTGGTTTTCGTAACTGGAAGCAATTTGGGGGGTTTAAAATTAATAAACCAACCAAATATATTATATATAGCTCCGATCGAAATGATTTTTTCATGAAATCTTCTGATATATTAGAATAAATATCACCAAGTTTAACGTTTTTATATTGGAAATTAAGGGAGAAATTGCCAAATACCTTTCTATCTGAACGATCGGCTGTATGGGATATATACTATATATAGCTCCGATCAAAGTTATTTTTTCGGAAAATCTTCTATGATATATTAAAATATATACCACCGAGTTTCACGTTTATACTTTCTAAATTAAGGGAGAAATGGCCAAAAATCTTCCTATCTGAACGATCGGTTGTATGGGATATACATATATTATATATAGCTCCGATCGAAATAATTTTTTCATGAAATCTTCTATGATATATTAGAATAAATATCGCCAAGCTTAACGTGTTTATATTGGAAATTAAGGGAGAAATGGCTAAAAATCTTCCTATCTGAACGATCGGTTGTATGGGATATATATTATATATAGCTCATCGAAATGATTTTTTCATGAAATCTTCTGATATATTAGAATAAATATCACCAAGTTTAACGTTTTTGTATTGGAAATTAAGGGGGAAATTGCCAAAAACCTTTCTATCTGAACGATCGTTTGTATGGGATATATATTAGGGCGGGTCGATTTAAAAATCGCTCATTGCTCTGTGAAAATCGTATTCTAGGGATCAAAATAAGAAACTTTTCCGAAGGAACCATAATACCTTTAAAACGAATTCTGATGTCCCCCCCTTTGGGTCGAACTTTTGGGTAGGGGCAATTTCAATTCTATATGCTGTGTCTTGTGGTGGCTTAAAAAAAACAACACAAGCAATTTTACGATCTGCAATTGTGTCACAGTGATACCTTCATTTTTTAAAACGGTTGAATAAAAAACCCACACAACTATGTTTACGACATGCAAATGCATCACAGTGATGCCTTGGTTTTAAAAGGGGGTTGTAAAAACGCTAATTTCTAATAATTTTTTTTTTTAATTTCTTTTCTATTACTAAGTTAAATTTATTTTTTCATTTACATATGTTCTGACTAAATAAATTTCTAAAGAGAAAAATAAACTCCAAAAAGAAAAAACATAGGCATTTCAAAGTGGGTTTTTTCAAAATTTGCCCGTACGACCCAAAGGGGGGGACATCAGAATTCGTTTTAGAGGTATGGTTCCTTCGGCAAAGTTTCTTATTTTGATCCCTAGAATATGATTTTCGCAGAGCAATGGGCGATTTTTTTGCCTCCCCACAAATCGACCCGGCCTACTATATATAGCTCTGATCAAAGTGGTTTTTTTCAGAAAATCTTCTATGATATATTAGAATATATATCACCGAGTTTCACGTTTGTACTTTCTAAATTGCGACAGGAATGACCAAAATCGTCTTATCTGAACCATCGGTTGTATGGGATATATATGTTATAGTGGTCCGATCCTATCGGATCCGACAAATGTGTAAGATAATACAAAAATACATCCTTGTGCCAATTTTCATTGAGATATCTCAAAATTTGAGGGACTAGTTTGCGTTCAAACAGACAGACGGACATGGCTATATCAACTCAGTTCGTCGCCCTGATCAATTCGGTATACTTAATGGTAAGTCTATTTTCAATATTTCTCAACGTTACAAACATCGGACCAAAGTTAATATACCATTTCATGTTCATGAAAGGTATAAAAAAAGTTTTTCTAAGCGGGGTCGGCCCTCGGCAGTGGTTTGGCAAACACTCCCAGTGTATTTCTGCCCTAAAAATATACTCAGTGAAAATTCATGTGCCTTGCAGATGCCGTAGTCGGTATCAAGCACGCAAGTCACGTCCAGCCAATTTTTACGGAAAATTAAAAGGATCATGACGCAAATTGTGGCTATATTTTCAGAGTACGTTTCGAAACCAACCGAACATACGCAAATTAACTAATTATTAATTTTTTTTTGTACTCTACTACTTATTTTCTTATATATCAACATCTTAATATATTTGCTTTATTTTTTTGTACTCCAATTCACTCGAAAATAAATGAGTTGTGGTTTTAGTTCATACGTCTCATGATATATCCTTATACAAAAGTACATACTGTGAGGACCAAATAAATCCTCATTAATTTGGCCCACACAAAACGACCCCATAACATATTTGACACGACACTAACACAACAAGTGGCCACAAAAGGCTCTAGCAACACGATCAACCAACAAGTCTCAGCAACACAACGAGCGGTCGCAACATTTAACAGCAACACGGCCAACCAACAAATCTCAGCAACACAACGAGCGCTCGCAACATTCAACAGCAACACGGTGACCATGGCAGCGCAACCATTTGAGCTAGCAACACCAAACTCAACAGCCATAAAAGGAGCGACACAGCAGCACAGCAGTCAGTCAGCACGGAGCTGTGGTCGTGACCAGAGCTACTAGCGAAATATATCCCTATTGCAGTTGACCTTCTCTATGCAATAGGAATCCACTTCATAGGAGCGAGTCGTGGAATGGTGATTGCGGTTGACTTTCTCTACGCATCACCCCCAGAGACCAAAGGCCCCGCCACAGTAACGCGCAACCGCGACAGGTGACACCCGCTCACCTCCGTCAGCAGAAGTACGTCGGCAACCGCAGTAGGAGTGAGTCGAGGTGAAACGCAACAACGTGACTGTACCGAGGCTAACGGATCTCACCTAACGGGGTGCAAAGTTGCGACTGTCACCTGAGCAGCAATTGAAGGGCATCTGAAAGGCGTATCGGTTTTGACCATCGCAAGACAGTTCCCGTCATAGGAGAGAGCCGTGGGTTGAGGATTGTGGGTAAGCTGGTTTTGACCGCTCTACAACGCCTTAAACTACGCTCGCTCCCCGCTAAGCGAAGGCCCACAACGTCACAATCCGCGCGCCATCGCCATAAGCCTCGGCGGCAGAGTCACGCATACACACGACGCCAGCAGAGTTACGCATACACACGACGTTGGCCACAGCAGAGTCACACAGAGCGGCAACGCACGTAAACCAGCGCAGAGCGCGGCAGCAAAGCGCAGCAGAGGTCCGCCGACGCACAACGTAACCAGGGTAAGCCAGCGCGAACCGCGGCAGCAGAGGTACGCCGACAGAGGTCACGTCAACGCGGCGACGCATAGCGCAGCCAGGGTAAGCCAGCGCCAAGCGCGGCGGCAGAGGTGTACCGACAGAGTAATACAAGTAAGCGCCGACGTAGGGCGCGACAGAGCATCGCCTCAGCAATACAAGTAAACGCCGACGTAGGGCGCGACAGAGTATCGCCCAGCAAATACGAGTAGACGCCGACGCAAGGCGTGGCAGAGAATCACCCAGCAACCAGCAATACAAATAGATGCCGACGCAAGGCGCAGCAGAGTAATACAAGTAAACGCCGACGTAAGGCGCGTCAAGGCACCGACGCCACCTACTAACGGGATCCGTCTAACGGAACACGGCGACAGAGCATCGCCTCAGCAATACAAGTAGACGCCGACGTAAGGCGCGACAGAGCACCGCAGCAGAGAGAGACGCCGTCATAAGGCGCGCCAAGGCACCGACGCCACATACTAACGGGACCCAGCTAACGGAATACGGCCGGACCGCTAAGGCCCGCCACCGCAATCAAGGATACCGCAAGATAATCCAAGTGAAATTGAGAATGAAGTATACAAACACGTTTTATTTTATATTATAGAATTTAGAACCAATAAAGAAAGTGAAGTTTATATTAAATCGATTTGCAAGGTGCCCCTTTAATACAAATTTATTGTAAACGAACCCTGGGCACGGCGAGTATACCCAGCAAATATCAAAGAAGCAACGGGGCACGAAAAAGCTTCGTTACAATTGGCGCCCGAGCAGGGACCCTGCAAATCGTACAACGTCAGAAGGAACATTCCTGACTAGAAACCTAACCGTAAAATGGCCGACCAGATTGATGGTGGTTAGACAACATTTCAAAGGAGCAGCTGATATCCATCGCACAGGAATTGGGTATTGAGCACACAGGCACCACCCGGGAGATCCGAAAGCGCATAGCAGCTCTGGCTTCGAAAGCACATGTTGACACGGAAATACAGGAAAAATTTGTATCCATAGAAGCCGCTTATAAGGGAACTACAGACACGAGTAACTTAAATGAGGTTAAGACACCGATTCCGTCAAACGGAGGGGAAACCATGAACAACACAGATAGACCAGCAGAGCGAGACCAGTTCGCGTTTCCTCCCAGGAACACAGCACCCCCACAAAAGAACTTATCATCAGGAATAGCAGTACCAGCCAACGGCACCCCCAGACACCAATCCCTCCGGCCGCAGAAGGAACCACGACCGGGGGTCAACCACAGCAGAACCCACTGGAATTTCCTCCACGGAATACGCAACGCGCGCAACCGTACTTACCATCAGGGACAAGAGCATCAGCCATAAATTATACGTCTCAGGTAACTCAAGCACCGACCGTTGTGTTCACACCCATCATCGACCAAGTGCGGAAGTGGTCAGTAAAGTACGACGGTGGACGGGATCCGTTAGCGTTCATCGAGCGGCTAGAGGAGTTAGCCGAAGTGTACGCGCTAAACGTGGATCTCCTACCAAAAACCATGCCAGAGCTACTAGGGGGCACCGCGCTACAATGGTATCGGAATAACAATGCGCACTGGGAAAGGTGGACAAGCTTCAAACAGGATTTTTTATGTTTCTTCCTGCCAGTCAGGTATTTCGAGCGTCTCGAGGGCGACATACGCCAACGAAGGCAGCATAACAAGGAAAAGTACAAGGATTACGTGCTAGCTATACAGAGCTTGATGAGACACGCAGGGTACACCAGCGAACAGCGGCTGGAACGAATCTTCCGTAACAGCCACCCCGATTACCTACTTTATATCCGTCGGAGGGATTTAACCAATCTCGCAGAACTCTTAACCCTTGCTGAGGAATTCGAGAGCATACATGAGGGCTATCGACGACCATCAGAGGGACATCGCCGCGAAGTTATGCGACACGTCGTAGGTGACACAACTTTGGTTCCACCACCGCAACCTGTAACCCCACCACCGCAACCTGTAACCCCATCACCGCCACAACCACCGAACATACCGCACCACTCGCCTCCAGGCAATCAGAGGTTCGACCCCAACAACGTATGTAGGAGATGTGGTGAACAAGGACACTACGCGTATAGATGCCGAAACCCACGGAAAATTTTTGCTTGGAGCGTGGCCGCAGTGATATACGCACAATCGAATGCTGTCCTCGACGTCAGAGGGATTCACAAAGAACAAGGCGCAGTGAGCCCAAGGAACCCAGCGCCGAATCGGCAGTAACCATGTACCAAGGGCACGGCCGCCTTTACGCCGTAGCCAGGCTCGGCGCGGAATCAGCCGAGGCAGTCATCGATACAGGGGCGTCGAGAAGTTTCGTTTCGAGCAACCTTGCAGAACGTGTGGTAAACTCTGGGAGCGGAGAAATGGTGAGAGTGGCCATCAAAATAACGATGGCAAACGGGACTAGCACCACAATCTTCGACGCCATAAGGACTGAGGTACGCCTCGGAGAAGCGTCACACCACACGGTTTTACACGTCATGCCCGGAGCAATCGACGACATAATACTGGGCCTAGATACACTAGGGAGCATGGGAGCCACCATATCCTGCGGACGAGGTCACCTCGCTCTATCCAGGCCAGTCACACAGCATACATTGCCATCAGCCGAGCCGACACAGATCACGGAGGAGGTATCGCCACCAGGTGAGAACAGCAATAACATAGATTACAGGATCAACAGGATCAATGGGGCCTACGATGAGGACGAGGCGGAACGAGTGCACAGTTTTCTGGCAGACGAACTCCGAAAATTTGAGAGCATGAGTGGGGTGACGACAATAGCCGAGCACAGGATTATCCTGACGGACGACCGCCCTATCAAGCAACGTTACTTCCCACGCAACCCAGCTATGCAGACCATCATCAACAACGAAATTGACGAATTACTTCAGAAAGGATGCATCGAGCCATCATGTAGCCCACACAGCGCACCAATCGTACTAGCCAAGAAGAAAAACGGGAAGTGGAGGTTATGCGTGGACTATCGGCAGCTTAACGCCCGATCCGTACCCGACGCGTACCCCTTACCCAGAATACAACATATATTGGACAAGCTACGACGGGCGAAGTATATCAGCAGTTTGGATTTGAAAAATGGCTACTGGCAAATACCACTGTAGCCCCAGAGCCGTCCCTACACAGCTTTCACGGTACCGGGACGCGAGAAAGTTGCAGCCATCAAAGACCTGAAACCACCAACGAACGCGAAAGAGGTGCGTCAATATCTCGGTATATCCTCTTGGTACCGACGATTCGTGCCCGACTTCGCGACGATCAGCCAGCCACTCACAACCCTGCTGAAAAATGGCAAACATTGGAAGTGGGGGGGCCGAACAACAGGAAGCCTTCGAGGTCTTTAAGCAAAAACTAACGGAAGCACCGATACTTGCCTGTCCGGACTTCACCTAGACCTTGCAAACGGACGCAAGCAATTTCGGGCTAGGCGCCGTATTGACACAGGATTTGGAAGGCGGGGAACGCGTGATCGCCTACGCCAGCAGGAAACTCAACAAGGCGGAAACCAACTACTCGCCTACCGAGAAGGAATGCCTCGCGATCGTCTGGGGAATACGCAAGATGAGGCCATACTTGGAAGGGTACCGATTCAGGGTAATCACGGACCATATGTCTCTAAAGTGGCTGAACTCCATCGAAAGCTCCTCCGGCCGTATAGCACGATGGGCCAGCAGCACACCTTCGACATAGAGTACAGGAAAGGAAAGCTGAACCTGGTAGCGGATGAACTATCACGACAGCCACTGGAGACCCTACGACTGGCAACGACAACAGAGCGACCATGCAAGTGGTGGCACAAGCGCGTGAATGAAGTGCGCACTAACCCCGAGAAATATTCTGACTACATGATACAAGATGGACAACTGTACCGCCATATTCCCTGCCGGTCACAAGATGAGGAAGCGGTACCTTGGAAACTTTGTGTACCCACACCACTGCGACAACGAGTATTAGAAGAAAATCACAATATACCAAGCGCTGGACACATGGGCATCCGCCGGACAGTAGCGCGGATTGCCAACCGGTACTACTGGCCCGGCATGTTTCGGGACATCAGTCGATACGTACGACAGTGCCAGTCTTGTCAGAAGTACAAGGAAACACAGCAAAAGCCGGCCGGAAAGATGCTCACACAAGTGACCCAAGAACCATTCGCCACGGTATGCGTCGATTTCGTTGGACCACTCCCACGATCCACACACGGGAACACGATGCTACTAGTATTTTTCGACCGCTTCAGCAAATGGGTGGAACTGGTCCCCATGAGGCGTGCGACAGCAGAAGGCCTACGCCGTGCGTTCAGAGAACGCATCCTCGCAAGATTTGGGGCTCCCAAGATACTGATATCGGACAACGGCGTCCAGTTCACCAGCATAATGTGGCAGCGTTACCTCAGGGAAATGGGGATACGACAACAATTCACGGCGCCCTACACCCCGCAAGAAAACCCGACGGAACGGGCGAACAGGACAATCAAGAGAATCATAGCACAACTCACCAGATCACAGCACAACAGATGGGACGACCGTCTCCCAGAAATCGAGCTGGCCATCAACACCAGTGTGACCGCGTCCACAGGATACAGTCCCGCCTTCCTCGTACAAGGATGGGACCGCGACTACCAGGGGCATTGTTTGACGAGGTCAACCTGGGGACGGGCACAGCTACCACAACGGCAGAAGAGAAATCTGACAGAATGCAAGAGGCATTCAGAATAGTGAGGCAGAACATGGAACGAGCGGCGGCAGATCAAGCACGGCACTACAATTTGCGGCGGAGAAAATGGACCCCCGTAGTCGGCGAACTAGTGCTCGCAAAGGAACACCATCTCTCCAAGGCCGGCGAAGATTTCGCGGCAAAGTTGGCCCCCAAATATGACGGACCCTAACAGATCCTAGGATATGTATCACCAGTGATACTCAAAGTACGAAAAACCAACGGCGGGAAGGAGAAAACGGTCAATATTGGGGAGCTAAAGCCATATCATGCAGCAGACCATCGCGGCAAATTAAAATAAATTCAGGGAAAATAATTTAATTAATATCAAGGATGGGAAGACAACACTGAACCGGTAGCACCAGACGCCGAAACAGAGCCACAACAAACAACAGCAGGCCACCAAGAGGTGATAATCGAGGCCCACGACGCGGATGGACCAACGCTAAACCAATTCCCGAAAATTGCAGAAATCGTGCGAGACGTTTTCCGACGCATCGCCGAAGGCAAAGGACGCTCCCGCATAAGTTTTCGCACACGGGAATACACCGTCACGGTGGTAAAAGGCAGGGCCCGCATACGAATACTGGGCACCGAGGGCTAAATTTCTGAAGTGGGGGGAGGGAGGGAGGGAGGGGAGTGTGAGGACCAAATAAATCCTCATTAATTTGGCCCACACAAAACGACCCCACAACATAACAGAGCGGCAACGCACGTAAACCAGCGCAGAGCGCGGCAGCAAAGCGCAGCAGAGGTCCGCCGACGCACAACGTAACCAGGGTAAGCCAGTGCGAACCGCGGCAGCAGAGGTACGCCGACAGAGGTCGCGGCGACGCATAGCGCAGCCGGGTAAGCCAGCGCCAAGCGCGGCGGCAGAGCGTACCTCTGCCGGCAGAGTAATACAAGTAAACGCCGACGTAGGGCGCGACAGAGTATCGCCCAGCAAATACGAGTAGACGCCGACGCAAGGCGTGACAGAGTATCGCCCAGCAAATACGAGTAGACGCCGACGCAAGGCGTGGCAGAGAATCGCCCAGCAACCAGCAATACAAATAGACGCCGACGCAAGGTGCAGCAGAGTAATACAAGTAAACGCCGACGTAAGGCGCGTCAAGGCACCGACACCACATACTAACAGGATCCGTCTAACGGAACACGGCGACAGAGCATCGCCTCAGCAATACAAGTAGACGCCGACGTAAGGCGCGACAGAGCACCGCAGCAGAGAGAGACGCCGTCATAAGGCGCGTCAAGGCACCGACCCCAATACTAACGGGATCCGTCTAACGGAACACGGCGACAGAGCATCGCCTCAGCAATACAAGTAGACGCCGACGAAAGGCGCGACAGAGCACCGCAGCAGAGAGAGACGCCGCCATAAGGCTCGTCAAGGCACCGACGCCACATACTAACGGGACCCAGCTAACGGAATACGGCCGGACCGCTAAGGCCCGCCACCGCAATCCAGGATACCGCAAGATAATCCAAGTGAAATTGAAAATGAAGTATACAAACACGTTTTATTTTATATTATAGAATTTAGAACCAATAGAGAGAGTGAAGTTTATGTATGTATATTAAATCGATTTGCAAGGTGCCCCTTTAATACAAATTTATTGTAAACGAACCCTGGGCACGGCGAGTATACCCCAGCAAATATCAAAGAAGCAACGGGGCACGAAAAAGCTTCGTTACAAGTGGCGCCCGAGCAGGGACCCTGCAAATCGTTAGCACGTCAGAAGGAACATTCCTGACGAGAAACCTAACCACAAAATGGTCGACCAGATCGATACCACGTGGTTAGACACAATTTCAAAGGAGCAGCTGATATCCATCACACAGGAATTGGGTATTGAGCAGACAGGTACCACCCGAGAAATCCGAAAGCGCATAGCAGCACTGGCCTCAAAGGCAAATACCGACTCGGAAATCCACGAAAAATTTTTATCCCTACAAGCCACCCACAAGGAAACTACGCACATGAGCGACGTAAATGAGGTTAAGACACCGACTCCGTCGAACGGAGGAGGCACACCAAAGGTCGCCGTTACAACAGTAGAACAAACTCAATTCGCGTTTCCTCCCAGGAATACAGTACCCACACAACAGTACTTACCATCAGGAATAGCGGTACCACCCAACGGTACATCTCAGGCACCTCCCAGGAGTACAGTACCCACACAACAGCACGTACCATCAGAAATTATGGCATCATCAACCGGCACATCTCAACCCACGAAACCGTGCCTACCAGCGGGAATGACGGCACCAGCCATGAACTATACATGCCAGGTAACTCAAGCACCGACCGTGGTGTTCGCGCCCATCATCGACCAGGTACGAAAGTGGTCCGTAAAGTATGAAGGTGGACGGGACCCGTTAGCGTTCATCGAACGGTTAGAGGAGTTAGCCGAAGTATACGCGCTAAACATGGACCTCCTGCCGAAAACCATGCCCGAGCTACTAGGGGGCGCCGCGCTACAATGGTACCGCAATAACAATGCGCACTGGGGAGAGTGGACAAGCTTCAAAAAGGATTTTTTACGTTTCTTCCTACCAGTCAGGTACTTCGAGCGGCTCGACGACAACATACGCCAACGAAGGCAGCACAACAAGGAGAGGTATAAGGACTACGTACTAGGAATCCAGAGCTTGATGAGACACGCAGGGTACACCAGCGAACAGCGGCTGGAACGAATCTTCCGTAACAGCCACCCCGATTACCAACTTTACATCCGTCGGAGGGACTTCACTAATCTCGCAGAGCTCCTGACACTTGCCGAAGAATACGAGAACATACGCGAGGACTATCGAAGATCATCAGGCGGACATCACCGCGAAGTTACGCGACACATCGCCAGTGACACAACCCGGGTGTCACCATTAAAACCTGCAACACAACCACCACCACCACCGAACCTAACGAACCGCACGCCTCCAGGCAATCAGAGATACGACCCCAACGGCGTATGCAGAAGATGCGGCGAACGAGGACATGACACCAATAGGTGCCGAAACCCACAGAAAATTTTTTGCTGTGAATGTGGCCGCAACGATATACGAACCATCGAATGCTGCCGCCGACGTCAGGGAAACGACAGAGGGCTCCACGAAGAAGAAGGCGCCGTGAGCCCAAGGGACATAGCGCCGAAACGGCAGTAACGATACCCAGGGGACCTAGCGCCGAAACGGCAGTAACGATACCCAAGGAACCCAGCGCTGAAACGGCAGTAACAATGTACCAAGAGCATGGTCGCCTCTACGCCGTAGCCAAGCTCGGTGCGGAATCAGCCGAAGCGGTCATCGACACAGGGGCATCAAGAAGTTTCGCCTCGAGCAGCTTAGCAGAACGTGTGGTGAACTCGGGAAGCGGAGAAATGGTGAGAGTGGCCATCAAAATAACGATGGCAAACGGGACTAGCACTACCATCTTCGACGCCATAAGGACTGAGGTACGGCTCGGAGAAGCGTCACTCCACACAGTTTTACACGTCATGCCCGGAGCGATCGACGACATCATACTGGGCCTAGATACGCTAGGAAGCATGGGAGCCACCATATCATGTGGAGAAGGCCACCTCGTGCTAACCAGACCCCTTGCCCAGCACACACCGAATCCGGGAGCCGCGCCAGAAACTATTCAGAGAACAACACCAGCAAGAACGAATATCGCCAGGTACGACAGCCCTGGGACTATTCCAAGTTCAATATCATCAAGAAAGGATATCGCCAGGTACGACAGCCCTGGGACTATTCAAAGTACACCATTAGCCAGAACGGATAACGCCAGGTACGACAGCCCTGGGACTATTCAAAATTCAACATCATCAAGAACGAATATCGCCAGGTACGACACCCCGGGGACTACTCAGAGTATAACACGAGCGAGAAAGGGTAACGCCGGGTATGACACCCCTGGAGCCTCATCTGGAACCATTCAGAGTATAACAGCACCGAGCAGCAGTAACTTCAAGCACGACGGCATTATGCAAAATAACGACGACGACATACAAGAAGAAGCGGAACGAGTGCGCGGTTTTCTAGCAAAGGAACTCCGAAAATTCGAGAGCATGAGTGGGGTGACGACAAAATCCGAGCACAGGATTATCCTGACGGACGACCGCCCTATCAAGCAACGTTACTTCCCACGCAACCTAGCTATGCAGACCATCATCAACAACGAAATTGACGAATTACTTCAGAAAGGATGCATCGAGCCATCCTGTAGCCCACACAGCGCACCAATCGTACTAGCCAAGAAGAAAAACGGGAAGTGGAGGTTATGCGTGGACTATCGGCAGCTTAACGCCCGATCCGTACCCGACGCGTACCCCTTACCCAGAATACAACATATTGGACAAGCTACGACGGGCGAAGTATATCAGCAGTTTGGATTTGAAAAATGGCTACTGGCAAATACCACTGGAGCCCCAGATCCGTCCCTACACAGCTTTCACGGTACCGGGACGCGGGTTATTCCAGTGGCGCGTTATGCCGTTCGGCCTACACTCCGCACCTGCAACGTTTCAAAGAGCACTAGATCAGGTTATTGGACCGGAGATGGAACCCTACGCTTTCGCTTACCTCGATGACATAATCATCATAGGATCCACCTTGGAGGAGCCCATTCGCAACCTGAAAGAAGTGATGCTACGACTACAGCGCGCCAACCTCAGAATAAATCCGGAGAAAAGCGAGTTTTTCAAGAAAGAAATTCGATACCTAGGACACGTAGTAAGCGACAGGGGAATTCACACCGACAGAGTGTGAGGACCCAATAAATGCTCATTAATTTGACCCACACAAAACGACCCCACAACATATTTGACACGACATTAACACAACAAGTGGCCACAAAAGGCTCTAGCAACACGATCAACCAACAAGTCTCAGCAACACAACGAGCGGTCGCAACATTTAACAGCAACATTTAACAGCAACACGGCCAACCAACAAATCTCAGCAACACAACGAGCGCTCGCAACATTCAACATCAACACGGTGACCATGGCAACGCAACCATTTGAGCTAGCAACACCAAACACAACAGCCATAAAAGGAGCGACACAGCAGCACAGCAGTCAGTCAGCACGGAGCTGTGGTCGTGACCAGAGCTACTAGCGAAGTATATCCCTATTGCAGTTGACCTTCTCTATGCAATAGGAATCCACTTCATAGGAGCGAGTCGTGGAATGGTGATTGCGGTTGACCTTCTCTACGCATCACCCCCAGAGACCAAAGGCCCCGCCACAGTAACGCGCAACCGCGACAGGTGACACCCGCTCACCTCCGTCAGCAGAAGTACGTCGGCAACCGCAATAGGAGTGAGTCGAGGTGAAACGCAACAACGTGACTGTACCGAGGCTAACGGATCTCACCTAACGGGGCGCAAAGTTGCGACTGTCACCTGAGCAGCAATTGAAGGGCATCTGAAAGGCGTATCGGTTTTGACCATCGCAAGACAGTTCCCGTCATAGGAGAGAGCCGTGGGTTGAGGATTGTGGGTAAGCTGGTTTTGACCGCTCTACAACGCCTTAAACTACGCTCGCTCCCCGCTAAGCGAAGGCCCACAACGTCACAAGCCCGCGCGCCATCGCCATAAGCCTCGGCGGCAGAGTCACGCATACACACGACGCCAGCAGAGTTATGCATACACACGACGTTGGCCACAGCAGAGTCACGCTTACATACGAGAGGCCGCAATAGAGCGGCAACGCACGTAAACCAGCGCAGAGCGCGGCAGCAAAGCGCAGCAGAGGTCCGCCGACGCACAACGTAACCAGGGTAAGCCAGCGCGAACCGCGGCAGCAGAGGTGCGCCGACAGAGGTCACGTCAACGCGGCGACGCATAGCGCAGCCAGGGTAAGCCAGCGCCAAGCGCGGCGGCAGAGCGCAGCAGAGGTACACCGACAGAGTAATACAAGTAAGCGCCGACGTTGGGCGCGACAGAGCATCGCCTCAGCAATACAAGTAAACGCCGACGTAGGGCGCGACAGAGTATCGCCCAGCAAATACGAGTAGACGCCGACGCAAGGCGTGGCAGAGAATCACCCAGCAACCAGCAATACAAATAGACGCCGACGCAAGGCGCAGCAGAGTAATACAAGTAAACGCCGACGTTAGGCGCGTCAAGGCACCGACGCCACCTACTAACGGGATCCGTCTAACGGAACACGGCGACAGAGCATCGCCTCAGCAATACAAGTAGACGCCGACGTAAGGCGCGACAGAGCACCGCAGCAGAGAGAGACGCCGTCATAAGGCGCGTCAAGGCACCGACGCCACATACTAACGGGACCCAGCTAACGGAATACGGCCGGACCGCTAAGGCCCGCCACCGCAATCAAGGATACCGCAAGATAATCCAAGTGAAATTGAGAATGAAGTATACAAACACGTTTTATTTTATATTATAGAATTTAGAACCAATAAAGAAAGTGAAGTTTATATTAAATCGATATGCAAGGTGCCCCTTTAATACAAATTTATTGTAAACGAACCCTGGGCACGGCGGGTATACCCCAGCAAATATCAAAGAAGCAACGGGGCACGAAAAAGCTTCGTTACAATACATACATATGTATGAAACCGATTGATAAACTTGTCATGCCGGATGCCAAAACAAGGCCAAGCAAGGCACTTCAAAGCTCCAGTCATTTACTCACAGTTCCGTACTTATTCCTTTGTACTTTTATATATTTAATGTCAAAATTGCCTCAAATGTCCAACCGTCACATTGCTATTTTATATACCCAGTTCTTTGTTATTGTACTGGCACAGCCAAAGTATTAAGTACACCCTGTAATATGAGCTTTTCATATGTGTTATACTTTTCGCCGGTCATCAAGCAGGGAGCTACCTACGAGAACGCTGCCAACACTGCATATCTCTTTCTCAGTCTCCTTCCCTCTTTTCTCTTCTCTCAAGTTTTTCCCATTCTTCTTATTGCCAGTTCCATAGGGTGGTATGTATTTTGTTCCAGTCCCATTCCGAGTTCCAGTCCCACTCCGAGTCTTAGTCCCAATCCTAGTCCTACTCTCATTCACAGCTCATCTTTGGTCTACTTCCCCGAAAAAAGGATCGTAAATACTAATATAGGCAAATTTATATACCAAATTTCAGGTAAATCGAATAGGACGTATGTAAATAGGTATGTGGGTATTATCAATTCATGCTTTTTTCCGGCTTCGCATGCATATTTATCAGTTTTGCAGTTTTTGATGCGACTAAATCGAATATCACAATGAAAATTACTTTAAAGCTCTGAGCAGCAACTTTCATTTTATATCCATATTACACACACATTCCACGTTTTGGCCTATATCTCGAGACCCTAGTCACCCAGCGGTATAAATTATTCTGTACTAAATCACACATCAACAGCTTCAATTTGATACCCATAATGTAAAAACACATCCTAGTGTTACCCTGATCCACGTTTTGGCCTATATTTCAAGACCCTAGTCACAAAGAGATATGAAAATTACCCTGTACTAAAGCACTCATCAACAGCTTTCATTTGTTATCCATATTCTATAAACACATTCTAGGGGTCCACATTTTGGCCTATATCTCGAGACCCTAGTCACCCACGGGTACGCAAAATACCCCGTATCAAAGTACTCATAAACAGCTTACATTTGATGCCCACATTGTACAAACATATCCCAGGATTACCCAGGTCCACGTTGTGATCTCAAGACCCTATCCAGAACGGGATAAGAAGTATCATATGTCTGTCTTCTGGTTCTAAGCTACCCCTCCACCAATTTTCAGCGAAATCTGATTATCCGTTCTTGAGTTATAAATAGTGTCATTAACACCAATTTCTCTTATATATGCATATATATACATCACATTAGAAACTTCAAAAATAACATTATTTCTCCACTATTTAATGGATGTTATTATACAATCTACAAACTTCAATCACTCTATCTATTAAAACAAAAGCGCATGAAAATCCGTTGCGTAGTTTTAAAGGTTTAAGCATTCAAAGGGACATGGGACAGAAAAAGCGACTATTTTATAATATGTAGTGATAGTGATACATGCAAAAATACCAAAAAATAAAACTTTTTTGAAGAATTTTAAGGAAATGTTTAATATTTTTAACGAAAGATTATTTTTCAATATATGTATGCATTCTTAACCATGTATGTTGCATTAACAATTAACCATTTATGTTACATAAATATGTATGTACATACCTATGTCAAGCTGATATGATATGAAAATACATACATATGTACATTCATACATGCCTATAAACCTACGCCCGAAGTTAAATAACGCAGCGAATGCTATGTACATATATATGTACGTATGTGTCGCATCATGCCTCACTCAAAAGCAATTAGCGCGCACAGTTGACACCGAACAATCACACACACGAATTTTTTGATAGAAATGTTACTTTTGTTGGAACAATTTGGCTGATATAAGAAAGGAATCAAGTATTTGTTGCAGATCGAAGGCAAATATTTCAAAGTTTTACTGAAAAGTAGAATTTTTTAAATCCATCCATCCGTTTATGAGTTATATATATATCAGTGTGTGTAAAAATTGAGTGACAACTCCCCACAGAAGAAAATGTGGACTGTGAAGTTTGAAATTAAAAAGGACTAATCCTGACTATATTTGCTTATATCCGTATAACTAAGAACGCGGAGGTCGAGCTAGCCAGATAAAACTTTTTTATAAAAGAAGGTATGGTTTTTCTTCAATGCAAAATTGCTTTTAAAAAATTCACTTTTTCATTAAGGAGGAACTATAAAACAAAGTAAATGTAAAGACAGAAATATATATTTTCAAAACATAAAGTTATTCAATAAAAAAAATTAATAGAAATTAATAAAACTAAGTAGAACGCATAAAAAGTTACTTATATTAAATTGTCAATATTTATTTCCTCGTATATTTATTTGGCTCGTACAAAGAACTATGAAACAATGTAAAAGTAAAAATATTTTCACATTATTAAGTTTTAAAAAATTTTATGTTCAAAGGAACTTAATAATACTAACTAAAACGTATTAAAAGTCACTTTAACATTGCAGCATATTGTTTTTATTATGTGCCCAAAAAGTAGCATTGACTTTTCCTTTTGCATTCACTGTTGATTTTAGTGAGTGACAAGCGAAAGCAAACAATCGTGATCACACATCGTTAGTGTCGCTGTGAAAATACGAACTCAAATTGCACAATGTGCAACTTTTGGCCGGCTTTGATATATATCTTCAAATTATATTAACTGTACCATCTCACGTAGCTAAGCTTTCAAATGCAAAAAACCGTTTTAAAGTCGGAGCTTTCTGTGTGAAGTTATGTGCGTAGATTTAGCGACTTTATTTTATAAGATTTATAGATTACTCTACTTTTATTTTTGATAATGTAATCCGATTGATGTACTACCAAAAGACTACGTCTTACTTGTACAAAACTCAAATAAATAACAATATTTTATTTTCAATATTTACTCAAGTTGTCGTGTCCATCGCCAGAGAGACGGGCGGATGAACGGACATGGCTAAATAAATTCCTTTTTTCATCCTCAGCATTTTTTAAGTATGGAAGTCTCTTATATATATCTCGATTCGTTTAAGCCCGTTATGCTACCAAAGTTAATACACTCTGTGTGCAAAGCACGTTGAGTATATTTCAAATTCCGGAAATCTTAATTTTTATTTGCACATCTCAAAACAGATGAAACTAATTAAGTGTAGCCATTGTACTTTTCGTTAAAAATACATTCATTGTACACGTGTCAACTTAATAACACAATTCAACTTTTCAAATAAATATGGGCATGCCCTTGGTAATGGACGCGACATTCGCAAGCATTACAACATGCTTGTAATAGAATATGAGCAGCGGACTGAGCGGATATTACAATATTTGAAGCAACAATTGTGGGTAACTCAAATAAGTAAGTACATATGTATATATGACCATATATGATGAGGTTCGGACGTGAAATAAAGACCCAATGCCAGTAATTTTTCGAAATCTGATATATATAAGTTTACATACGGTTACGGCCGAGCTTCTCTTCCAATATGCGTCGTGCTCCTTTTAAATTTTCCTACAAATTGGTGGGACGGGACATACTTGTTTTATGCCGACTCCGAACGGCATCTGCAAGCAGATGAGTTTTCACTGAAAGCTTTTCATGGCAAAAATACATTCGGAGTGCTTGCCAAAAACTGTCGAGGAGCGACCACGCTTAGAAAAATTGTCTTCTAATTGAAAAATCTTGTTTCTAAAATTTTGATGTTGCTTTGCCCGGGGCGTGAACTCAGGACCTTCGGTGTGGTAGGCGGAGCACGCCACCATCACACCACGCGGCCGCAAAAGCCCCTTTTCATTAGAGGAGACGTATACTGGTATGTAACTTTCCCTCTGTTTATTCTTCGATAAATTTTTAGGTCATTCAATAGAGCACGTTCTTGTGCTTCTAACGATGTACAGGTATTAATGAGGGTTTTAAAAGGCAGTAGCCCTTAGTTGTATATGTGAAGGCGTTTTCGAGATATCGACCAAAATGTGGACCAGGGTGACCCAGAAGATCATCTGTCGGGTACCGCTAATTTATTTATATATGTAATACCACGAACAGTATTCCTGCCAAGATTCCAAGGGCTTTTGATTTCGCCCTGCAGAACTTTTTCAATATGGTAGGTGTCACACCCATTTTACAAAGTTTTTTCTAAAGTTATATTTTGCGTCAATGTTTGTTCTCGTTTTTCATATTTGGTATAGAATTATGACATTTTTTTCATTTTTCGTAATTTTCGATATCGAAAAAGTGGGCGTGATCATTGTCGGATTTCGGCCATTTTTTATACCAAGATAAAGTGCGTGAACTAAGTTTAGTAAAGATATATCGATTTTTGCTCAAGTTATCGTGTTAACGGCCGAGCGGAAGGACAGACGGTCGACTGTGTATAAAAACTGGGCGTGGCTTCAACCGATTTCGCCCATTTTCACAGAAAACAAGTATCGTCATAGAATCTATGCCCCTACCAAATTTCACAAGGATTATTTAATTGTTTTGTTCGATTTATGGCATTAAAAGTATTCTAGACAAATTAAATGAAAAAGGGCGGAGACACGCCCATTTTGAAATTTTCTTTTATTTTTGTATTTTGTTGCACCATATCATTACTGGAGTTGAATGTTAACATAATTTAGTTATATACTGTAAAGATATTCAATTTTTTGTTATAATTTGACTTAAATTTCTTTTATTTTTAAGTGGGCGTCCGTCGTCTGATTTTGCTAATTTTTATTTAGCACACATATAGGAATAGGAGTAACGCTCTTGCCAAATTTCATCACGATATCTTCAACGACTGTCAAATTACGGTTTGCAAAACTTTCAAATTACCTTCTTTCAAAAGTGGGCGGTGCCACGCCCATTGTCCCAAATTTTACTAATTTTCTATTCTACGTCATAAGGTCAACCCACCTACCAAGTTTCATCGCTTTATCCGTCTTTGGTAATGAATTATCGCACTTTTTGGGTTTTTCGAAATTTTCGATACCGAAAAAGTGGGCGTGGTTATAGTCCGATTTCGTTCATTTAAAATAGCGATCTGAGATGAGTGCCCAGGAACCTACATACCCAATTTCATCAAGATACCTCAAAATTTACTCAAGGTATCGTGTTTACGGACGGACGGACATGGCTAAATGAATTTCTTTTTTCGCCCAGATCATTTTGATTTATAGAAGTCTATATATATCTCGATTAGTTTATGCCGTAACGGATTACCGTTATGCAAACAAAGTTAATATACTCTGTGAGCTCTGCTCAGCTGAGTATAAAAATAAAAAAATGTGACGCGATAACCTCCGAAGAGATTTTAGGCCGAGCTTCTCCAATTTGCGTCGTTCTCCTTTTAATTTTTCCTACAAATTGGCGGGACGAAACCTTCTTGTTTTATGCCGACTCCAAACGGCATCTGCAAGACAGATGAGTTTTCACTGAGAGCTTTTCATGGCACAAATACACTCGGAGTGCTTGCCAAACACTGCCGAGGGACGACCCCGCTTAGAAAAATTTCTACTAATTGAAAAACCTTGTTTCTAAAATTTTGATGTTGCTTTGCCCGGGGCGTGAACCCAGGATCTTCGGTGTGGTAGGCGGAGCACGCTACCATTACACCACGGCGGCCGCCTATATAATTTATTTTCGATTAATTACGCTTCATTACTGCTATCAAACAGGTATTTATTTCTCACAATAAACAGCTGTTGATTTTGGTGGTACCACCTTGGACATTTTTTTGTAGGATATCAACTGGAAAACTTTTAAAATTTCTCAAAGGTTGGATAGTGATTGGAGAATGAAGTTGGATATCAACTCAAAAACTATCTGGTTTAAAAATAATTGATAATGATGGTGGATATCACTTCCGGAACTAGATATATATTTCGCTGGAGAATTTTTTTCACGTTTGTTGGGAAAACAAAATCCAGCTGTTGCCGTATCTAAAAATTATCTACATAAAAAAAAAAAACAATGTTGCCGTGTCTAAAAATTATCTAGATAATAAAAAAACCAATGTTGCCGCACAAAAAAAGTTACCCCAAAGGCGGCCTTAAACTGTGACTGAAAAACTGCTCAGTAGTTAAAATTTGACCAGAGTTTAAGCAAACTTAGTTTAAGCTTAGCTTACCAACTACTGATAAAAGGTGCGTCATTGAGGCCAAAGTTAGGAAAAACAGCGATTTTTCAGAAAAAAATTTTTGTGTTTCGTCAGTAAAAGTGAAACCATTTATGCCAGAAACTTGACTCGTACACCATTCGGTAGGTAATTTTATTTGTATTGATTTTGATCTTAATAATATTTTTATAAAACGATTATTTTTAGCAGTATTTAGCATTTATCAGATCAGGTCATAGTGGATATCCCTAATTTTTAATTTCCATGCAAACGTCTATAGACATTACAATATTCAATGGTATACGAGTCAAGTTCCTGGCATAAATGGTTTCACTTTTACTGACGAAACACTAAAATTTTTTTCTGAAAAATCGCTGTTTTTCCTAACTTTGGCCTCAATGACGCACCTTTTATCATTAAGGGTTTGGCCTGAAACTTTGCAATAATCATTTTCTGATCTATTAGCATATTTTAGAAGGGTGCCCCGAAAGGTAGAACAAAAATTAAAATTCATCATATACCTTGTAACCACCCTTATCCGTATACATATGTACATCCCAGTCAAAACAATCTTGCGCGTACAATTCACAGCGAACATACACACGAACTGACTTTTGTGTCGCGTTTGCTACAATTTCACTATCATCAATTTTTCATAATGCGCCTAAAGAAGTATAACATCAAAAATTTAATAAAATAATAAATGCAAAAAACTGCTACTTAGCTAAAACATTTCAAAACAAAAAATAAATTAGCGAAAGCAAAAATTTATAGATTATCGATATGGCGAAAAATTAAATGGCTATGGTAAGGTTATGACAAAGGCGGTATGCTATATCAATAACAAAGATGTACATTGATTTCCATAAGTTTGGTTGGATCAGTACCGCTGTGGATAGATCAAGTTTGACCCACTTACTTCGTAATTTTATTTTTTTTTCATGTTCTACGAAGGAACTTTAAAGCTATAATTAAAGTTTGATCTCACAACCTAAGGCATTTGCATGCGTCACACTTTAATTGTATGCAACCAAATTTTTTTTAAATCGCATTTAGGTATAAACATTTATTTGTAGACAACACTGCCACCCTGCAATTATTTTTATTGCGATTGATTTATAAAAATTTGAACATTTTCATTATCTATAGATGTAAATACAGTCGGCAAATAGTAGCTATCATGTATTATCGTAAGTGATACCACAGCACAAAGTCGTCCGTTCACAACGCCCGGTCCTCCAGAATCTCCATGACACGCACCAACTCCCTCACTTTCAGCACAAATCATTGATTCTGTTAAAACTTTCTCTGCCATCTTATAACGATCCGCACATGTGTTCTTATGCATTACATAAACGACAACAGATTGGAGTATAGACGAAGGTTTCTTTTTGTGTAAAGTTGTCGATCCCCATCCACTAACTCGCATTTCTGTGTCCGGGTTTAATGTAGTACGACAAAGTGATATTTCTTTTATTTTATCACTCTGGGAGAAGGGATCACTCACCACAATAACAGCTATATCCATATCACATGTTTCGGAATTATATTGATGTGGATAATGTACATGCGCAACATTGCGAATTTGTCCATTTTCGGGTAAATCCCGTAAATCGGATACACCAGCTGCAACAGTGATTTCATGCTTGAGTAACTTTATCAAGCAATGCGCAGCTGTAACCACCCTGTGCATACTGATCAAAGCACCAGTGCATTTATTGATACCAAATATTTGCTATCCTTTATATCCCAATTACTGCCACCCATAATGCGATATTGCGAATTTGTGTTACTCAAAGGACAGCTAAGGACGACAAACACGATCGCGAAAGAATTGCGTAATTTCATTTTAGTTTAAAACTTTCCTTGTTAAGTTTAAAATGAAGCAAGTTAAATTTTCTGGGCGCTATTTATACAAAATTTTCCTCTTCTTCTCGGAAATAAGAATAGTTTTTAGTTAAGGGCAAATAAATTGAAGTAAATGCTAATTGTAGCTTGCGGAAGTTTTTGGGCAAATTTCCTCATAAAATTTCAGGAAAAATAAATATTGAACAAAGAGCTTTTGCTCTATCTAAATATAATTTCCTTATAATTGTTTATTTTTATATAAGTAAGTATTTCCACAAGTGAATAGATTTCTTAATTTGATAACTATTATGTGATATGTGTACTTAATTAGTTCTATCTGTTTTCAAACTGTTGATTAGTTCTATTGCCACAAATCCATAGTTGCGGGCACTGCACAAAATTTTTTTCGTTACAATTTCAAAGCCTAATCTGCCATATGAAAACTAAATCAAAACAACGCCATACGCGTTACTTTGTGTAAAAGACTTATACGCGTTTAAAACCACACTTATGAGCCAAGCGCACGAAGTGGCCGAATCAAATCTGTGGATTTGAGTGTCACTACAAACCAAAAACTAGTAGCGCCACAATTGACGGTATCAGTTAAGAAAAATTAGTTCTTCAATACAGACAAATTAGACCCTATTAAATTTAGCTGATTTCTTTTCAGTTTTTATTTGCTGTTTATTATTATTATTATTTTTTTTTTTAACTTTTTCCATAAAACCGGACAAAAAATGACACGAAGCAATGCGTGATAAGTCAAGCGATAATGGCGCTTATGATACGCTTATATACGCGTGCGCGCCAGCTATACCAGCCAGTGTTGCCACTTTAGCTTTTTTCAAGCTAGATTTAGCTTTTTTCTCCGTTTAGCTTGAAATGTTGCGATTTAGCTTAAAGCTTTTTTTCAGCTTTGTTTTAGATTTTTTTAAGCTCTTTTTAGCTTTTTTCAAAATTTTAGAAAATCTTGATAAACAGTTTTATGTAGATTAAATTTTAAGAACATTGAATGAATTTGGGCTGGATTTAAAAAAACAAGTAAGGACGGGACTGTCTTTCATGAATGGGGCTGAGCAATAATTTTATCCCGTTCGTAATCTCCAAATAATAGGATGTATACGATAAGAAATATATAGTGAACAGATGTACATACCTAAACGATTTTTAAATAAAGATAACATAAAAAATGGCAAAAAACCCCCTTATCTGAACGATCGGTTGTATGGGATATATATTATATATAGCTCCGATCAAAATGATTTTTGCATGAAATCTACTATGATATATTAGAATAAATATCACCAAGTTTAACGTTTTTATATTGGAAATTATGGAAGAAATGGCCAAAAACCTTTCTATCTGAACGATCGGTTGTATGGGATATATGTTATATATAGCTCCGATCGAATGATTTTTTCATGAAATCTACTATGATATATTAGAATAAATATCACCAAGTTTAACGTTTTTATATTAAAAACTAAGGGAGAAATTGCCAAAAATCTTTCTATCTGAACGATCGGTTGTATGGGATATATACTATATATAGCTCCGATCAATGTGATTTTTTCAAGATATCTTCTATGATATATTAGAATATATGTCACCAAGTTTCACGTTTATATTTTCTAAATTGTGGCAGGAAGGACCAAAATCGTCTTATCTGAACGATCGGTTGTATGGGAGATATATGTTATAGTGGTCCGATCTTACCGGATCCGACAAATGTTTAATATAATACAAAAATACATCCTTGTGCCAAATTTCATTGAGATATCTCAAAATTTGAGGGACTAGTTTGCGTTCAAACAGACAGACGGACGGACGGACGGACAGACTCGCATGGCTATATCAACTCAGTTCGTCGACCTGATCAATTCGGTATACTTAGTGGTGAGTCTATCTTCTATATTTCTCAACGTTACAAACATCGAACCAAAGTTAATATACTATTTCATGTCCATGAAAGGTATAATTAGGGGTTAAGGAACAGATAATGTTGGCATTATGGTAGGCAGAAATCGAGGTGTAGTAATTATAATAAGGGTGTCTAAGTTTGGAGGTAGCCGAATATTATATACTCAGCGTGGCTCTAGAAATGTTTTGTAATGCTCGATCGGAATAGGGCCGTGGCACCGCCAATTAAAAAAAATGTCTCCTAATTTCCTCTTACAATAAAACTTGATAAGTGAAATATCATTGATACAAAACAATTTTTCGCTAATATATAACTTATTATTATAGTATACGACCCTTTTTAAATATCGTTTATATAAAAGTGGGCGTGGTTTTTAACCGATCAGCTCCATTTGTCCTAGATATATTTCCTGCTATAAAGAAATAATATGTAGACAATCTTATACGATCCTTTAATTTTTCTTCGAGTTATGGCTCCCGCCATGACCATTTTCAAAATTTAATTTTTTTCCTTTTTCTCGTTAAAATTTCAACTGGAAAATTAAACACCATTGATATTTTTTGCAAAGATATAGCTTATTTTATTCGTCCACGGGCGGTGCCACGCCCATTTTCAAAAAAAAAAAAAATTTAAAGTCTTAATATAAGTCCAATAATCAGGTTTTATGTATTTTCCAAAACGTTATATATTGTAATGAATTTTGGGAAATTCCTCTTTTCCAAACCTTTTACTAACGTTCGAATCGCTAAACTGTTGAATAAATAATTCCAATATTGAATAATGCAAAATTGTCTTTATTAGACTACTTTGAGAGTACGTCACAATAACACTTATACTTCACAACCAATAGCGTGCTTAAATCAAAACTGATTACTCATGCCTCAGCTTGCGCTGCTTTTATACTCTCGCTTTCCTCGTTCACCCATTTCCCCTAAGGTCTAGTAATTTCGCGAACTTCTTGTACCAGCCATATATGTACATGTGTATTGTAGTTTGCAGCCATATGCGTGTGTAAATGTGAGTACTACTTCGGCTGATGATTACATGTGTTTGTGCGTATCTCTCCGTTGCCTTGTATGTATGTGAGTGAATAATGATTGATTTGTTTACGTACACAAGAGTGGCAGCTTGCTTTATTGTTGTTGTGCCTTTATTTAGTGATGTTAAAATTCGCGTGATCACCATCCGATTTCCCTCATTTTTAATAGCGATGGGAGATGAGCGCCAAGGAACCCATACACCAAATTCCAATATTTTATTTTCAATATTTACTCAAGTTGTGTCGTGTTCACCGACAGAGAGACGGACGGATGAACGGACATGGTTAAATCAATTCCTTTTTTCATCCTCACTCTATATTTATCTCGATTCGTTTAAGTCCGTTATGCTACCAAAGTTAATACACTCTGTGTGCAAAGCACATTGAGTATATTTCAAATTCCGGAAATCTTATTTTTTATTTACACATCTCAAAACGGATGAAACTAATTAAGTGTACCCATTGTACTTTTCATTAAAAATACATTCATTGTGCACGTGTCAACTTAATAACACAATTCAACTTTTCAAATAAATATGGGCAAGTCTTTGGTCTTTTGGACGCGACATTAGCAAATATTACAACCTGCTTAAAATAGAATATGAGCAGGGGACTGAGCCGATATTACAATATTTGAAGCAACAATTGTGGATAACTCAAATATGTAAGTACATATGTATATATGACCATATATGATGACGTTCGGACGTGAAATAAAGACCCAATGCCAGTAACTTTTCGAAATCTGATATATCTTTTTAAAACGCTGGGTATAAGTTTACATACGGTTACGGCCGAGCTTCTCTTCCAATTTGCTTCGTGCTCCTTTTAAATTTTCCTACGGCATCTGCAAGCAGATGAGTTTTCACTGAAAGCTTTTGATGGCAAAAATACATTCGGAGTGCTTGCCAAAAACTGTGGAGGGGCTACCACGCTTAGAAAAATTGTCTTCTAATTGAAAAATCTTGTTTCTAAAATTTGATGTTGCTTTGCCCGGGGCGTGAACTCAGGACCTTCGGTGTGGTAGGCGGAGCACGCTACCATCACACCACGCGGCCGCAAAAGCCCCTTTTCATTAGAGGAGACGTATACTGGTATGTAACTTTCCCTCTGTTTATTCTTCGATAAATTTTTAATAGAGCACGTTCTTATGCTTCTAACGATGTACAAATGTAAAGTTTTATAGAAGAAATAGAACAAAAATACAAAATAAATCAAAACTTTAAAGAGGCCAATATAATTTTGCGTTCAAAAAATCACGAATATAATAAATCCATTGAAATTTGGATAGGATGGGAAGATATTCCCATTTAACCATTTCTAGTCGATTCTAGTCATTCTATATCTAATATCTAATATATATTATAAATGGGAAAGTTTGGATGTTAAGATGTTTGGATGTTTGGATGTTTAGATGTTTGGATGTTTGGATGTTTGGATGTTTGGATGTTTGGATGTTTGTCCAGACGTTTGTCTTTGTGACTCAATAACGCAAGAACGGCTGGACCGATTTGGATGAAATTTTGCACACATATAGCCAATAGTCTAGAAGGATCTACTAGCTATATATTTTTCAAAAGAGGCGTGGTCCCCGCCCCCTAGGAACAGTTATAATTTAATTATTATATTTTTTCGTCTTTGCGACTGAATCACGCCAGAATGGCTCCACGGATTTTGATGAAATTTGGGGCACAGACAGTAGTCTACTAGCGAAATTTTTTTCGAACATGGAAAGAGGGGTGGGGGTCCCACGACCCTTCGAGAAATTATTTTTCATAATTTTTACACATTATAACTTTACGTATACTGGCCTTCACCAATATCACAGACTCAAGGGGTCAAATAAGTCGAGGGCTTACAAAGTAAGCAGTGACACCCTCCGCCCGCCCCCCTTTATCTCCCCCTCTGGTGTAAAATCAATAAATTGTTATAACTCAATCTAAATTTTCTCCTAAATCAATAGTTTTTGGTATCTGGTACATACAGAACGAGATCTAGACAATTTTGGAGGAACGATCAGTGGTCCTCTCCTCTACTCCCGCCATCCGCCCTCCATCAATTGTTTTTATTAGCACGCTTTTATTAGCTTTACCTGTATGTTTCTATCTAACTTTTTATTCGCTCCAATGCGCCTGCTGCCTTATTAACATGGTTTTATAATTAGCTTCACCTTATTTGTAATCCCGTAAGGGTCATATCGAGGCCCTTCCGGGATCATTTCTGGATGGTTTTCGGGATCGGTCCGGGATTACGCCGGGGTAATTTCGGGACTTTTTCGGGACTATTTCGGGATCATTTTGGGACCCTTCCGGGATCATTTCTGTATAGTTTACGGGATCCGTCCGGGATCCCGTCGGGGTTATTTTGGAACATTTTCGGGACTATTCCGGAATCATTTCGGGACTATTTCGCGATCATTTGGGGACCCTTCCGGCATCATTTCTGGATGGTTTTCGGGATCCGTGCGGGATCTCGTCGGGGTCATATGGGGACTTTTTCGGGATCATTTGAGGGCTCTTCCGGCATCATTTCTGGATGGTTTTCGGGATCCGTCCGGGATATCGTCGGGGTCATTTGGGGACTTTTTCGGGATCATTTGGGGGCTCTTCCGGCATCATTTCTGGATGGTTTTCGGGATCCGTCCGGGATCTCGTCGGGGTCATTTGGGGACTTTTTCGGGATCATTTTGGGGCTCATCCGGCATCATTTCTGGATGGTTTTCGGGATCCGTCCGGGATCCCGTCGGGGTCATTTCGGGACTTTTTCGCGACTAATACGGGATCATTTGGGAACCCTTTCGGCTTCATTTCTGGATGGTTTCGGGATCCGTCCGGGATCCCGTCGGGGTCATTTCGGGACTTTTTCGCGACTAATAGGGGATAATTTGGGAACCCTTTCGGCATCATTTCTGGATGGTTTTCGGGATCCGTCCGGGATCCCATTAGGGTAATTTCGTGACTATTAGGGGATCATTTGGGAACCTTTCCGGCATCATTTCTGGATAATTTTCGGGATCCGTCCGGGATGCCGACGAGGTCATTTCGGGACTATTTCGGGATCATTTGGGATACCTACCGGCATCATTTCTGGATGGTTTTTGGGATTCGTCCGGGATCCCGTCGTGGTCCTTTCGGGACTTTTTTCGACTAATACGGGATCATTTGCGGACCCTTTCGGCATCATTTCTGGATAGTTGTCGGGATCCCGTCACGGTCATTTCGGGACTATTAGGGGATCATTTGAGGACCTTTCCGGCATCATTTCTGTATTGTTTTCGGAATCCTTTCGGGATCCCATCAGGGTCATTTTGGGACTTTTTTGGGGCTAATACGGGATCATTTGGGGATCCTCTAGGGGTCGTTTCGTGACTTTTTCTGTTTTATTTCGGGATCATTTGGGGACCCTTCCGGCATAATTTCTTGATGGTTTGCCGGATCCATCAGGGTCATTTCGGGACCATTTTGGGATCATTTGGGGACCCTTCCGAGATCATTTCTGGATCCGTCCGGGATGCCGTAGGAGCCATTTCGGGATTTTTTGTTACTTTTCCGGGATAGTTTTTGGACCCTTCCGGGATCATTTCTGGATCTGTGCGGGATCCCATCTGGGTCATTTCCGGACTATTTCGGGATCATTTTGGGATCCTTCCGGAATCATTTCTGTATGGTTTTCGCGATCCGCCGTTGATTCCCTCGGAGCCATTTCGGAACCTTTTCTGGAGTATGTCGGGGTCATTTGGGGACTTTTTCGGGATCATTTGGGGCTCTTCCGGCATCATTTCTGGATGGTTTTCGGGATCCGTGCGGGATCTCGTCGGGGTAATTTGGGGACTTTTTCGGGATCATTTGGGGGCTCTTCCGGCATCATTTCTGGATGGTTTTCGGGATCCGTCCGGGATATCGTCGGGGTCATTTGGGGACTTTTTCGGGGTCATTTGGGGGCTCTTCCGGCATCATTTCTGGATGGTTTTCGGGATCCGTCCGGGATCCCATCAGGGTAATTTCGGGACTATTAGGGGATCATTTGTGGATATTTCCGGCATCATTTCTGGATAATTTTCGGTATCCGTCCGGGATGCCAACGAGGTCATTTCGGGATCATTTGGGATACCTACCGGCATCATTTCTGGATGGTTTTTGGGATTCGTCCGGGATCCCGTCGGAGTCATTTCGGGACTTTTTCTCGACTAATACGGGATCATTTGCGGGCCCTTTCGGCATAATTTCTGGATAGTTGTCGGGATCCGTTCGGGATCCCGTCACGGTCATTTCGGAACTATTAGGGGATCATTTGAGGACCTTTCCGGCATCATTTCTGGATAGTTTTTGGAATCCTTTCGGGATCCCGTCAGGGTCATTTCGGGGCTTTTTCGGGATCATTTAAGGATGGCTTTCAGGATTCGTCCGGGAACCCGTCAGGGTAATTTCTGGACTTTTCCGAAACTATTTCGGGATCATTTTGGGACCTTCCCAAGATCATTTCTGGATGGATTTCGGGATTTGTCCGGGATGCCCTCAGGGTCATTTTGGGACTATTAGGTGAGCATTTTAGGACCGTTCCGGCATCACTTCTGGATGGTTTTCGGTATCCGTTCAGATTCCCGTCGGAATAATTGCGGGACTTTTTCGGGATCATTGGGGTCCCTTCCAAAATCATTTCTGGATGGTTTTTGGGATTCGTCCGGCATCCCGTCGGGGTCATTTCGGGACTTTTTCTCGACTAATACGGGATCATTTGCGGGCCCTTTCGGTATCATTTCTGGATAGTTGTCGGGATCCGTTCGGGATCCCGTCAGGGTATTTTCGGAACTATTAGGTGATCATTTGAGGACCTTTCCGGCATCATTTCTGGTTAGTTTTCGGGATCCTTTCCGGGTCCCTTCAGGGTCATTTCGGGACTTTTTCGGCATCATTTAAGATTGGTTTTCAGGATTCGTCCGGTATCCTTCAGGGTAATTTCTGGACTTTTCCCAGACTATTTCGGGATAATTTTGGGACCCTCCCAAGATCATTTCTGGATGGATTTCGGGACCTGTCCGGGATGCCGTTAGGGTCATTTTGGGACTATTAGGTGATCATTTGAGGACCTTTTCGGCATCACTTCTGGATGGTTTTCGGTATCCGCTCAGGATCCCGTCGGAATTATTGCGGGACTTTTTCGGGATCATTTGGTGTCCCTTCCGGCATGATTTCTGGCTGGTTTTTGGGATTCGTCCGGCATCCCGTCGGGTTCATTTCGGGACTTTTTCTCGACTAATACGGGATCATTTGCGGGCCCTTTCGGTATCATTTCTGGATAGTTGTCGGGATCCGTTCGGGATCCCGTCAGGGTATTTTCGGAACTATTAGGTGATCATTTGAGGACATTTCCGGCATCATTTCTGGATAGTTTTCGGGATTCTTTCGGGGTCCAGTCAGGGTAATTTCGGGACTTTTTCGGGATCATTTAGAGATGGCTTTCAGGATTCGTCCGGGAACCCGTCAGGGTAATTTCTGAACTTTTCCGTTTTTGGGACCTTCCCAAGATCATTTCTGGATGGATTTCGGGATCTGTCCGGGATCCCGTCAGGGTCATTTAGGGGTGCGTTCGAGATCTCGTCAGGGTCAGGGTCATTTCGGGACTTCTTCGGGAATATATCGGGATCATTTCTGGATGGTTTATGGGATCCGTCCATGACCCCTTAAGGGTCATTTCGGGACTATTAGGTGATCATTTGAGGACCTTTCCGGCGTCACTTCTGGATGATTTTCGGTATCCGTTCGGGATCCCGTCGGAATCAATGCGGGACTTTTACGGAATCATTTGGGATTCCTTCCGGCATCATTTCTGGATGGTTTTCGGGATTTGTCCGGGATCCCGTCGGGGTTATTTCGGGACCTTTTCGGGGCTAATACGGGATCATTTGGGGATCCTCTATGGGTCGTTTCGTGACTTTTTCTGTATTATTTCGGGATCATTTTGGGACCCTTTCGGCATAATTTCTTGATGGTTTGCCGGATCCATCAGGGTCATTTCGGGACCATTTTGGGATCATTTGGGGACCCTTCCGAGATCATTTCTGGATCCGTCCGGGATGCCGTAGGAGCCATTTCGGGATTTTTTGTTACTTTTCCGGGATAGTTTTTGCACCCTTCCGGGATCATTTCTGGATCTGTGCGGGATCCCATCTGGGTCAATTCCGGACTATTTCGGGATCATTTTGGAATCCTTCCGGAATCATTTCTGTATGGTTTTCGCGATCCATCGTGGATCCCCTCGGAGCCATTTCGGAACTTTTTCTGGAGTTAGTCGGGATAATTTAGGGACCCTTCCTGGATATTTTCTGGATGGTTTCTGAGATCCGTCCGGGAGCCCGTCAGGGTAATTTCGGAACTTTTTCGGGATCAATTTGGTACCCTTCAGGCATCATTTCTGTGTGGTTATCTGGATAAGTCTAGAATCGTGTCGTTGTCATTTCGGGTTTTTTTGGGACTACTTCGGGAACTTTTGGAAACACTTCCGGGGCGTTTCTGGATGGTTTTCGGGATCCGTCCGCGATAGCGTCGGGGTCATTTCGTGGCTTTTTCTGGATAATTTCGTTATCATTTTGGGATCCTATCAGGTTATCAGCTCATAAAGTTCTTTTTTTTACTCAATTACAAAAATAAAATGCATTAGACAGAAAAAAAATTTTAAACAGATAACTTTATAAGCAGGCTAACGTGAATAGCCCACATATTTCATTTTCTCCTTGCGGACGGGGCCGCGGGTAAAGGCTAGTCTAATATATATTATACATGGGAAAGTTTGGATGTTAAGATGTTTGGATGTTTGGATGTTTGTCCAGACGTTTGTCTTTGTGACTCAATAACGCAAGAACGGCTGGACCGATTTGGATGAAATTTTGCACACATATAGCCAATAGTCTAGAAGGATCTACTAGCTATATATTTTTCAAAAGGGGCGTGGTCCCCGCCCCCCAGGAACAGTTATAATTTAATTATTATATTTTTTCGTCTTTGCGACTGAATCACGCCAGAATGGCTACACGGATTTTGATGAAATTTGGGACATAGACAATAGTCTACTAGCGAAATTTTTTTCGAACATGGGAAGAGGGGTGGGGGTCCCACGACCCCTTCTAGAAATTATTTTTCATAATTTTTACACATTATAACTTTACGTATACTGGCCTTCACCAATATCACAGACTCAAGGTGTCAAATAAGTCGAGGGCTTACAAAGTAAGCAGTGACACCCTCCGCCCGCCCCCCTTTATCTCCCCCTCTGGTGTAAAATCCATAAATTGTTATAACTCAATCTAAATTTTCTCCTAAATCAATAGTTTTTGGTATCTGGTACATACAGAACGAGATCTAGACAATTTTGGAGGAACGATCAGTGGTCCTCTCCTCTACTTCCGCCATCCGCCCTCCATCAATTGTTCTTATTAGCACGCTTTTATTAGCTTTACCTGTATGTTTCTATCTAACTTTTTATTCGCTCCAATGCGCCTGCTGCCTTATTAACATGGTTTTATAATTAGCTTCACCTTATTTGTAATCCCGTAAGGGTCATATCGAGACCCTTCCGGGATCATTTCTGGATGGTTTTCGGGATCGGTCCGGGATTACGCCGGGGTAATTTCTGGACTTTTTCGGGACTATTTCGGGATCATTTTGGGACCCTTCCGGGATCATTTATGTATAGTTTACGGGATCCGTCCGGGATCCCGTCGGGGTTATTTTGGAACATTTTCGGGACTATTCCGGAATCAGTTCGGGACTATTTCGCGATCATTTGGGGACCCTTCCGGAATCATTTCTGGATGGTTTTCGGGATCCGTGCGGGATCTCGTCGGGGTCATATGGGGACTTTTTCGGGATCATTTGGGGGCTCTTCCGGCATCATTTCTGGATGGTTTTCGGGATCCGTCCGGGATATCGTCGGGGTCATTTGGGGACTTTTTCGGGATCATTTGGGGGCTCTTCCGGCATCATTTCTGGATGGTTTTCGGGATCCGTCCGGGATCTCGTCGGGGTCATTTGGGGACTTTTTCGGGATCATTTTGGGGCTCATCCGGCATTATTTCTGGATGGTTTTCGGGATCCGTCCGGGATCCCGTCGGGGTCATTTCGGGACTTTTTCGCGACTAATACGGGATCATTTGGGAACCCTTTCGGCATCATTTCTGGATGGTTTTCGGGATCCGTCCGGGATCCCGTCGGGGTCATTTCGGGACTTTTTCGCGACTAATACGGGATCATTTGGGAACCCTTTCGGCATCATTTCTGAATGGTTTTCGGGATCCGTTCGGGATCCCATTAGGGTAATTTCGGGACTATTAGGGGATCATTTGGGAACCTTTCCGGCATCATTTCTGGATAATTTTCGGGATCCGTCCGGGATGCCGACGAGGTCATTCTGGGACTATTTCGGGATCATTTGGGATACCTACCGGCATCATTTCTGGACGGTTTTTGGGATTCGTCCGGGATCCCGTCGTGGTCCTTTCGGGACTTTTTTTTCGACTAATACGGGATCATTTGCTGACCCTTTCGGCATCATTTCTGGATAGTTGTCGGGATCCCGTCACGGCCATTTCGGGACTATTAGGGGATCATTTGAGGACCTTTCTGGCATCATTTCTGTATTGTTTTCGGAATCCTTTCGGGATCCCGTCAGGGTCATTTTGGGACTTTTTCGGGGCTAATACGGGATCATTTGGGGATCCTCAAGGGGTCGTTTCGTGACTTTTTCTGTTTTATTTCGGGATCATTTGGGGACCCTTCCGGCATAATTTCTTGATGGTTTGCCGGATCCATCAGGGTCATTTCGGGACCATTTTGGGATCATTTGGGGACCCTTTCGAGATCATTTCTGGATCCGTCCGGGATGCCGTAGGCTTTTCGGGATTTTTTGTTACTTTTCCGGGATCATTTCTGGATCTGTGCGGGATCCCATCTGGGTCATTTCCGGACTATTTCGGGATCATTTTGGGATCCTTCCGGAATCATTTCTGTATGATTTTCGCGATCCGTCGTTGATTCCCTCGGAGCCATTTCGGAACCTTTTCTGGAGTATGTCGGGGTCATTTGGGGACTTTTTCGGGATCATTTGGGGCTCTTCCGGCATCATTTCTGGATGGTTTTCGGGATCCGTGCGGGATCTCGTCGGGGTCATTTGGGGACTTTTTCGGGATCATTTGGGGGCTCTTCCGGCATCATTTCTGGATGGTTTTCGGGATCCGTCCGGGATATCGTCGGGGTCATTTGGGGACTTTTTCGGGATCATTTGGGGGCTCTTCCGGCATCATTTCTGGATGGTTTTCGGGATCCGTCCGGGATCCCATCAGGCTAATTTCGGGACTATTAGGGGATCATTTGTGGACCTTACCGGCATCATTTCTGGATAATTTTCGGTATCCGTCCGGGATGCCGACGAGGTCATTTCGGATTATTTCGGGATCATTTGGGATACCTACCGGCATCATTTCTGGATGGTTTTTGGGATTCGTCCGGGATCCCGTCGGGGTCATTTCGGGACTTTTTCTCGACTAATACGGGATCATTTGCGGACCCTTCCGGCATAATTTCTGGATAGTTGTCGGGATCCGTTCGGGATCCCGTCACGGTCATTTCGGAACTATTAGGGGATCATTTGAGGACCTTTCCGGCATCATTTCTGGTTAGTTTTCGGGATCCTTTCCGGGTCCCATCAGGGTCATTTCGGGACTTTCGGCATCATTTAAGATTGGTTTTCAGGATTCGTCCGGGATCCGTCAGGGTAATTTCTGGACTTTTCCCAGACTATTTCGGGATAATTTTGGGACCCTCCCAAGATCATTTCTGGATGGATTTCGGGATCTGTCCGGGATGCCGTCAGGGTCATTTTGGGACTATTAGGTGATCATTTGAGGACCTTTTCGGCATCACTTCTGGATGGTTTTCGGTATCCGCTCAGGATCCCGTCGGAATTATTGCGGGACTTTTTCGGGATCATTTGGTGTCCCTTCCGGCATCATTTCTGGATGGTTTTTGGGAGTCGTCCGGCATCCCGTCGGGTTCATTTCGGGACTTTTTCTCGACTAATACGGCATCATTTGCGGGCCCTTTCGGCATCATTTCTAGATAGTTGTCGGGATCCGTTCGGGATCCCGTCAGGGTCTTTTCGGAACTATTAGGTGATCATTTGAGGACATTTCCGGCATCATTTCTGGATAGTTTTCGGGATCCTTTCGGGGTCCAGTCAGGGTCATTTCGGGACTTTTTCGGGATCATTTAGAGATGGCTTTCAGGATTCGTCCGGGAACCCGTCAGGGTAATTTCTGAACTTTTCCGAGACTATTTCGGGATAATTTTGGGACCTTCCCAAGATCATTTCTGGATGGATTTTGGGATCAGTCCGGGATGCCGTCAGGGTCATTTTGCTATTAGGTGATCATTTGAGGACCTTTCCGGCATCACTTCTGGATGGTTTTCGGTATCCGATCAGGATCCCCTCGGAATCATTGCGGGACTTTTTCGGGATCATTTGGGGTCCCTCCCAAGATCATTTCTGGATGGATTTCGGGATCTGTCCGGGATCCCGTCAGGGTCATTTAGGGGTGCGTTCGAGATCCCGTCAGGGTCATTTCGGGACTTCTTCGGGACTATATCGGGATCATTTCTGGATGGTTTATGGGATCCGTCCATGACCCCTTAAGGGTCATTTCGGGACTATTAGGTGATCATTTGAGGACCTTTCCGGCATCACTTCTGGATGATTTTCGGTATCCGTTCGGGATCCCGTCGGAATCAATGCGGGACTTTTACGGAATCATTTGGGATTCCTTCCGGCATCATTTCTGGATGGTTTTCGGGATTTGTCCGGGATCCCGTCGGGGTTATTTCGGGACCTTTTCGGGGCTAATACGGGATCATTTGGGGATCCTCTAGGGGTCGTTTCGTGACTTTTTCTGTATTATTTCGGGATCATTTTGGGACCCTTTCGGCATAATTTCTTGATGGTTTGCCGGATCCATCAGGGTCATTTCGGGACCATTTTGGGATCATTTGGGGACCCTTCCGAGATCATTTCTGGATCTGTCCGGGATGCCGTAAGAGCCATTTCGGTATTTTTTGTTACTTTTCCGGGATAGTTTTTGCACCCTTCCGGGATCATTTCTGGATCTGTGCGGGATCCCATCTGGGTCAATTCCGGACTATCTCGGGATTATTTTGGAATCCTTCCGGAATCATTTCTGTATGGTTTTCGCGATCCATCGTGGATCCCCTCGGAGCCATTTCGGAACTTTTTTTGGAGTTAGTCGGGATAATTTAGGGACCCTTCCTGGATATTTTCTGGATGGTTTTTGAGATCCGCCCGGGAGCCCGTCAGGGTCATTTCGGAACCTTTTCGGGATCATTTTGGAACACCTTCAGGGATCATTTCTGTGTGGTTCTCTGGATACGTCTAGAATCGTGTCGCTCTCATTTCGGGTTTTTTGGGACTATTCAGGGAACTTTTGGAGACTCTTTCGGGGCACTTCTGGATGGTTTTCGGGATCCGTCCGCGATAGCGTTGGCGTCATTTCGTAGCTTTTTCTGGATAATTTCGGGATCATTTGGGATCCTATCAGGTTATCAGCTCATTTAGTTCTTTTTTTTACTCAATTACAAAAATAAAATGCATTAGACAGAAAACAAAATTTTAAACAGATAATAAGCAGGCTAACGCGAATAGCCCATATATTTAAAATTTTCCTTGCGGACGGGGCCGCGGGTAAAGGCTAGTATATTATAAATGGCAAAGTTTGGATGTGAAGATGTTTGGATGTTTGGATGTTTGGATGTTTGTCCAGACGTTTGTCTTTGTGACTCAATAACGCAAGAACGGCTGGACCGATTTGTATGAAATTTTGCACAGATATAGCCAATAGTCTAGAAGGATCTACTAGCTATATCTTTTTCAAAAGGGGCGTGGTCCCCGCCCCCTAGGAACAGTTATAATTTAATTATTATATTTTTTCGTCTTTGCGACTGAATCACGCCAGAATGGCTACACGGATTTTGATGAAATTTGGGACACAGACAGTAGTCTACTAGCGAAATTTTTTTCGAACATGGAAAGAGGGGTGGGGGTCCCACGACCCCTTCGAGAAATTATTTTTCATAATTTTTACACATTATAACTTTACGTATACTGGCCTTCACCAATATCACAGACTCAAAGGGTCAAATAAGTCGAGGGCTTACAAAGTAAGCAGTGACACCCTCCGCCCGCCCCCTTTATCTCCCCCTCTGGTGTAAAATCCATAAATTGTTATAACTCAATCTAAATTTTCTCCTAAATCAATAGTTTTTGGTATCTGGTACATACAGAACGAGATCTAGACAATTTTGGAGGAACGATCAGTGGTCCTCTCCTCTACTCCCGCCATCCGCCCTCCATCAATTGTTTTTATTAGCACGCTTTTATTAGCTTTACCTGTATGTTTCTATCTTACTTTTTATTCGCTCCAATGCGCCTGCTGCCTTATTAACATGGTTTTGTAATTAGCTTCACCTTATTTGTAATCCCGTAAGGGTCATATCGAGACCCTTCCGGGATCATTTCTGGATGGTTTTCGGGATCGGTCCGGGATTACGCCGGGGTAATTTCGGGACTTTTTCGGGACTATTTCGGGATCATTTTGGGACCCTTCCGGGATCATTTCTGTATAGTTTACGGGATCCGTCCGGGATCCCGTCGGGGTTATTTTGGCTCATTTTCGGGACTATTCCGGAATCATTTCGGGACTATTTCGCGATCATTTGGGGACCCTTCCGGCATCATTTCTGGATGGTTTTCGGGATCCGTGCGGGATCTCGTCGGGGTCATATGGGGACTTTTTCGGGATCATTTCTGGATGATTTTCGGTATCCGTCCGGGATATCGTCGGGTTCATTTGGGGACTTTTTCGGGATCATTTGGGGGCTCTTCCGGCATCATTTCTGGATGGTTTTCGGGATCCGTCCGGGATCTCGTCGCGGTCATTTGGGGACTTTTTCGGGATCATTTTGGGGCTCATCCGGCATAATTTCTGGATGGTTTTCGGGATCCGTCCAGGATCCCGTCGGGGTCATTTCGGGACTTTTTCGCGACTAATACGGGATCATTTGGGAACCCTTTCGGCATCATTTCTGGATGGTTTTCGGGATCCGTTCGGGATCCCATTAGGGTAATTTCGGGACTATTAGGGGATCATTTGGGAACCTTTCCGGCATCATTTCTGGATAATTTTCGGGATCCGTCCGGGATGCCGACGATGTCATTTCGGGACTATTTCGGGATCATTTGGGATACCTACCGGCATCATTTCTGGATGGTTTTTGGGATTCGTCCGGGATCCCGTCGTGGTCCTTTCGGGACTTTTTTTCGACTAATACGGGATCATTTGCGGACCCTTTCGGCATCATTTCTGGATAGTTGTCGGCATCCCGTCACGGTCATTTCGGGACTATTGGGGGATCATTTGAGGACCTTTCCGGCATCATTTCTGTATTGTTTTCGGAATCCCGTCAGGGTCATTTTGGGACTTTTTCGGGGCTAATACGGGATCATTTGGGGATCCTCTAGGGGTCGTTTCGTAACTTTTTCTGTTTTATTTCGGGATCATTTGGGGACCCTTCCGGCATAATTTCTTGATGGTTTGCCGGATCCATCAGGGTCATTTCGGGACCATTTTGGGATCATTTGGGGACCCTTCCGAGATCATTTCTGGATCCGTCCGGGATGCCGTAGGAGCCATTTCGGGATTTTTTGTTACTTTTCCGGGATAGTTTTTGGACCCTTCCGGGATCATTTCTGGATCTGTGCGGGATCCCATCTGGGTCATTTCCGGACTATTTCGGGATCATTTTGGGATCCTTCCGGAATCATTTCTGTATGGTTTTCGCGATCCGTCGTTGATTCCCTCGGAGCCATTTCGGAACCTTTTCTGGAGTATGTCGGGGTCATTTGGGGACTTTTTCGGGATCATTTGGGGCTCTTCCGGCATCATTTCTGGATGGTTTTCGGGATCCGTGCGGGATCTCGTCGGGGTCATTTGGGGACTTTTTCGGAATCATTTGGGGGCTCTTCCGGCATCATTTCTGAATGGTTTTCGGGATCCGTCCGGGATATCGTCGGGGTCATTTGGGGACTTTTTCGGGATCATTTGGGGCTCTTCCGGCATCATTTCTGGATGGTTTTCGGGATCCGTCCGGGATCCCATCAGGGTAATTTCGGGACTATTAGGGGATCATTTGTGGACCTTTCCGGCATCATTTCTGGATAATTTTCGGTATCCGCCCGGGATGCCGACGAAGTCATTTCGGGATTATTTCGGGATCATTTAGGATACCTACCGGCATCATTTCTGGATGGTTTTTGGGATTCGTCCGGGATCCCGTCGGGGTCATTTCGGGACTTTTTCTCGACTAATACGGGATCATTTGCGGACCCTTTCGGCATAATTTCTGGATAGTTGTCGGGATCCGTTCGGGATCCCGTCACGTTCATTTCGGAACTATTAGGGGATAATTTGAGGACCTTTCCGGCATCATTTCTGGATAGTTTGTGGAATCCTTTCGGGATCCCGTCAGGGTCATTTCGGGGCTTTTTCGGGATCATTTAAGGATGGCTTTCAGGATTCGTCCGGGAACCCGTCAGGGTAATTTCTGGACTTTTCCGAGACTATTTCGGGATCATTTTGGGACCTTCCCAAGATCATTTCTGGATGGATTTCGGGATTTGTCCGGGATGCCCTCAGGGTCATTTTGAGACTATTAGGTGAGCATTTGAGGACCGTTCCGGCATCACTTCTGGATGGTTTTCGGTATCCGTTCAGATTCCCGTCGGAATAATTGCGGCACTTTTTCGGGATCATTGGGGTCCCTTCCGACATCATTTCTGGATGGTTTTTGGGATTCGTCTGGCATCCCGTCGGGGTCATTTCGGGACTTTTTCTCGACTAATACGGGATCATTTTCGGGCCCTTTCGGTATCATTTCTGGATAGTTGTCGGGATCCGTTCGGGATCCCGTCAGGGTCTCTTCGGAACTATTGGGAGATCATTTGAGGACCTTTCCGGCATCATTTCTGGTTAGTTTTCGGGATCCTTTCTGGGTCCCATCAGGGTCATTTCGGGACTTTTTCGGCATTATTTAAGATTGGTTTTCAGGATTCGTCCGGGATCCGTCAGGGTAATTTCTGGACTTTTCCCAGACTATTTCGGGATAATTTTGGGACCCTCCCAAGATCATTTCTGGATGGATTTCGGGATCTGTCCGGGATGCCGTCAGGGTCATTTTGGGACTATTAGGTGATCATTTGAGGACCTTTTCGGCATCACTTCTGGATGGTTTTCGGTATCCGCTCAGGATCCCGTCGGAATTATTGCGGGACTTTTTCGGGATCATTTGGTGTCCCTTCCGGCATCATTTCTGGATGGTTTTTGGGATTCGTCCGGCATCCCGTCGGGTTAATTTCGGGACTTTTTCTCGACTAATACGTGATCATTTGCGGGCCCTTTCGGCATCATTTCTAGATAGTTGTGGGGATCCGTTCGGGATCCCGTCAGGGTCTTTTCGGAACTATTAGGTGATCATTTGAGGACATTTCCGGCATCATTTCTGGATAGTTTTCGGGATCCTTTCGGGGTCCAGTCAGGGTCATTTCGGGACTTTTTCGGGATCATTTAGAGATGGCTTTCAGGATTCGTCCGGGAACCCGTCAGGGTAATTTCTGAACTTTTCCGAGACTATTTCGGGATAATTTTGGTACCTTCCCAAGATCATTTCTGGATGGATTTTGGGATCAGTCCGGGATGCCGTCAGGGTCATTTTGGTATTAGGTGATCATTTGAGGACCTTTCCGGCATCACTTCTGGATGGTTTTCGGTATCCGATCAGGATCCCCTCGGAATCATTGCGGGACTTTTTCGGGATCATTTGGGGTCCCTCCCAAGATCATTTCTGGATGGATTTCGGGATCTGTCCGGGATCCCGTCAGGGTCATTTAGGGGTGCGTTCGAGATCCCGTCAGGGTCATTTCTGGACTACTTCGGGACTATATCGGGATCATTTCTGGATGGTTTATGGGATCCGTCCATGACCCCTTAAGGGTCATTTCGGGACTATTAGGTGATCATTTGAGGATCTTTCCGGCATCACTTCTGGATGATTTTCGGTATCCGTTCGGGATCCCGTCGGAATCAATGCGGGACTTTTACGGAATCATTTGGGATTCCTTCCGGCATCATTTCTGGATGGTTTTCGGGATTTGTCCGGGATCCCGTCGGGGTTATTTCGGGACCTTTTCGGGGCTAATACGGGATCATTTGGGGATCCTCTAGGGGTCGTTTCGTGACTTTTTCTGTATTATTTCGGGATCATTTTGGGACCCTTTCGGCATAATTTCTTGATGGTTTGCCGGATCCATCAGGGTAATTTCGGGACCATTTTGGGATCATTTGGGGACCCTTCCGAGATCATTTCTGGATCCGTCCGGGATGCCGTAGGAGCCATTTCGGGATTTTTTGTTACTTTTCCGGGATAGTTTTTGCACCCTTCCGGGATCATTTCTGGATCTGTGCGGGATCCCATCTGGGTCAATTCCGGACTATTTCGGGATCATTTTGGAATCCTTCCGGAATCATTTCTGTATGGTTTTCGCGATCCATCGTGGATCCCCTCGGAGCCATTTCGGAACTTTTTCTGGAGTTAGTCGGGATAATTTAGGGACCATTCCTGGATATTTTCTGGATGATTTTTGAGATCCGCCCGAGAGCCCGTCAGGGTCATTTCGGAACCTTTTCTGGATCATTTTGGAATACCTTCAGGGATCATTTCTGTGTGGTTCTCTACATACGTCTAGAATCGTGTCGCTCTCATTTCGGGTTTTTTGGGACTATTCGGGGAACTTTTGGAGACCCTTTCGGGGCATTTCTGGATGGTTTTCGGGATCCGTCCGCGATAGCGTTGGGGTCATTTCGTAGCTTTTTCTGGATAATTTCGGGATCATTTGGGATCCTATCAGGTTATCAGCTCATTTAGTTCTTTTTTTTTACTCAATTACAAAAATAAAATGCATTAGACATAAAACAAAATTTTAAACAGATAATAAGCAGGCTAACGCGAATAGCCCATATATTTAAAATTTTCCTTGCGGACGGGGCCGCGGGTAAAGGCTAGTATATATATATATATCAAGCAAATAATATTCACAAGAAAAAATGTACTGCTTTCTTTTGTGTCTTCATATGAAATTGTTGAATACACCAATAAAACCTACATTAATCTTTAAAATTCATATCTTGTTGAAATCAGAACTGATTTTAGTTTTCCTCAGATAATCCTTTGTATATATAAATTAAAAGAAAGATACAACAATTTAAATTTTCGTCGTATTTTGTAAGATTTCTCTAACATCTCCAAGAATCAATTAACTGTTAATACACTGCGGAAAGCGCAAAATGCCCTCTTTCTGACAACATACAAGTCTCGTTGGCTAAACAGAAATAAAGTTATAGTCCAATATATGGATGGCCAATGGACTTGACAAATTTTGGACACCAATAAAAAATGTTACCCGAACTTTCCGGAAGAATTTTAGTAAACAGACCTATTTAACATCTGAAAACTTTTTTAATTTCGAGTCGACGTTTGCGTACTAGGAAAATAATAACGATAGGGGCAGGATCAATATATAAAACCTCCGTGTAAAGTTTTTTTAATGCTAAATAAAAGTGTAGACAAAATTTTATTAAACCCAAAAATATAGATCTATGTATGTTTAACAGCGCAACAATACAAAGAAAGGACGTTATATTTATTTAGTAAAACATCCAAATTTGCAAAACCGGTGAAGCCTTTCTATGAAATTTTGTTTCTCTGTCCTGGATGAGGGGAAAGAATAAACTATTTGATTTCCACAACATATCCGTATTTGACCTTTAATCCCAAGTGATAGAAATAAATTCTGACCACTTTTGATTTTCGGTACGTTATGGACCTTATGGATTGGTCCACGTATAAATAAACAATCAATTGCAAAGAAATATTGTTTTGAAAAAGTATAGCAAAGTGCGTCATTTCATTTCGCTAGAATATCAATAAATACGGTTGATTTGTTATTTTGGTAGAGCAAAATATGTTTGTTCAGCTAATTAAAACAAACAAAAAACAAGTAAGGGTGTCTAACAAAAAACAAGTAAGGGTCTCTGGAGGTAGCCGAATATTATATACTCAGCGTGGATCTAGAAATGTTTTATAATGCTTGATCGGAATAGGGCCGTGGCACCGCCAATTAAAAGAAATGTCTCCTAATTCCCTCTTACAATAAAATTTGAGAAGTGTAATATCATTGATACAAAACTATTTTTCGCTAAGATATAACTTATTATTATAATATACGACCCTTTTAAACATCTTTTATATAAAAGTGGGCGTGGTTTTTAACCGATCACGTTCATTTGTCCTAGAAATATTTCCTGCTATAAAGAAATAATATGTACACAGTCTTATTACGATCCTTTAATTTTTCTTCGAGTTATGGCTCCCGCCACGACCATTTTCAAAAATTTAAATTTTTTCCTTTTTCTCTTTAAAATTTCACTTGGAAAATTAAACACCATTGATAAAATCAAAGATACAGCTTATTTTATTCGTCCACGGGTGGTGCCACGCCCATTTAAAAAAAAAATCAAAAGTATTAATATCAGTCCAATAATCAGGTTTTATGTGTTTTCCAAAACGTTATATATATAAAAAGTGGGCATAGTTACCATCCGATTTCCCTCATTTTTAATAGCGATGGGTGATGAGCGCCAAGGAACCCATATATCAAATTGCAATACTACTGATGGTATCGATAAAATGTCATTCTGTGTAGGCAGTAGGCCAAATATCAATGGCTTCGATTTCTCAATGGTTACAGGGACTGAAGTGTTAAACGCTACACTTGCTATTAAGTCGAATGCTGTAGGATTCGATGGAATTAGCATACGATTTATCAAACTAATCCTTCCTTTTGTTATCTCTCCGCTTACTCACATTTTTAATTTTTTTATATCTAGCAGTGGTTTTCCTAGTCAATGGAAAATGGCCAATGTTGTCCCGGTCCCCAAAACTAAGTCTCCGAGTTCCTACAATGAGTTTGGGCAACGCAGATAACTGACCATATAAATACGAATAATTTGCTATCGGACGTCCAGTCGGGATTCAGAAGAGGGCACAGCTGTGCGTCATCCGTGTAATAGATTCTTGAATATACGTCCAGCCTATGACAACAATGAACTCACTGTATTAGTACTACTGGATTTCTCCAAAGCTGTACTATAAGGTTCATCTCAAAATACTTCTTTTCACGCTCGAAGCCAGCTATAACTTCAGCCCTTTTGCAATGAAGTTAATTCGAAGTTATCTCTCCGAGCGATTTCAACAGGGTCAATATGATAACCAAGTCTCTTGTGGAAAACCAATCACATCTGGTGTTCCACAGGGATCGATCCTAGGCCCAATATTGTTCACAATCTTCATCAATGACATAGTTACTTGTTGCCAAAATGCCTCCATACATGTATATGCAGACGATACCCAAATATACATGTCTCGACCTATCCGTCTTTCCGAAGACTTATTTGCTAGGGTGAATGAAGATTTAAGACGTATAGCAAACTGGGCTAACCTAAATAAACTATCTCTCAATGCAGCTAAATCTAGGTTAGGTTAGGTTAGAGTGGCTCCCTCCGCTGTCCGAGCGGAGACTCACGTAGGCCGTTGTGCTACCACGCGGGGGGCCCTATTTCCTATTACCCTACTTTCGAAGAAGAGGAGAGTTTAGACCCCAGTGAGGCTAAACCAGCGCGTTTGCCTAATGAAACGCAAGATATCGTTTGGGTTTATAGATTCAAGCTCCGCAAGGCACCCAAAAGAGTGTCTGTGGAGGCATTGGTACCTGGTTTTTGACAGTGCGGGACAGTGGCACAGATAGTGCTCAACGCTTTCTATCTCCTCCTCGTCCCTACAGCTCCGGCAGAAGTCATTTGTCTGCAGGCCCATATAGGCACCGTGAGTGCCCATGAGACAGTGACCTGTAAGAAGGCCCACTAGTGGGCTTATAGAGATACGGTTTAACAATATCACCGATCGCGATCTCTTTTCATCCAGCTTAGGCCAGATTTGCTTGGATATACTACATGTAGGTTCCCTCGCCCATCTGGCGTTTGCCTGATCCGTGAAAAGAGATCGCAGGTGGTATTTGCAAGTGTTTAGAGGAGGGCTGGCCCAACCAGCGGAGGTTGTTGTTTGCAAGTTGGTGCCTTCCCTAGCTAGCTCATCCGCAGCGCAGTTTTCTGAGATGTCACAGTGGCCAGGAACCCATATTATGCTTACGTTGCAATTTTCAGCTAGTTTATTGAGGGTTTCTCTGCACTTCAATGCCACTAGTGACGAGGTGTTACTGCATTGCAGGGATTTTATGGCAGCTTGGCTGTCAGAGAAAATTGAAATAGAATTGGTTACCTGCAGGTTAGCAAGATAGCGGGCTGCTTCCCAGATAGCTATGAGTTCAGCCTGAAAAACACTGCAGTGATCAGGTAGGCGAAAGCTCTCGCTTAGATTGAGCTTATCCGAGAATATCCCGCTGCCGACTCTGTTGTTTAGTTTAGAGCCATCTGTAAAAACGGAGATTTCGTGTGATCCCGGCTCCACGCCGTTTGCCAACTCGTTCCTCTCTGGGATTCTTGTGGAAAATTTGTTGTCCCAGCAAGGGGGTGATGTTGTATGGTCCAATTTCAAGAAGGTTTCGGGGACTTGCTTCAGGATCCGGGTGTGACCAAACCTGCAATCTCTCCATGGTTCGATAGCGTTGAGCCTCGCCGCGTTGCAGGAGGCACAGTATCTACCATATAGATCAGTTGGGAGAAGATTATTCCTTCTGGTTTCAAGAGCTTTGGTGGGAGTGGAGGGAAGGGCACCGCTGGTGAGCATTGCCGCCATCCTCTGCACTCTCGTTACTTTACTCTTGTTAGATTCGATATCGAGTGCCGTTCACCATACGGTGACGGCGTAGAAGAGTATGGGTCTCACCACTGCCGTATAGATCCAATGGACTATGCGTGGCTGCTAAATCTAAGGCGATTGCGTTAGCAAATACATCAAATGACTTAAACAACCTTCCTGATATTATTCTCAATGGAGATTAAATAATTTTTGTAAACTGACTTGTGTTGACCATATCAACCTTGTGGTAAGCAAGATATATAATACCCTGCGTAATTTATAAAGAACTGCCTATTTGTTACAACGAGACGCTAAGGTGAAACTGGTCAAAGCTCTAATAATACCTCAAGTCTCTTATGGTGAACTAATTTACGGTAATCTGGACTCAATTTCCCTCAACAAATTGCAGCTGGCCTTTAACAATGTTGCCCGGTTTGTTTTTGTCTAAAAAGAAATTTGATCACATATCTTCATATGCAATGCAGATTATCGAATGCGATATTTATAATTTCCTAAAAATGCGAAATCTCTGTTTTTTGCATAAAAAAGCCGCCGTACTCATTTAACAAACTGAGTTTCTGCCAATCTACACGGACTTTGAATCTATTATTCCCGACTTTTAAGTACACTACGTCATCTAGAATGTTCTTTGTCAGTACAATCCGTCTATGGAACTCACTCCCATACGCGACTAAAGCTATTAGGAAAGCAGGACGTTTTAAGCAAGCAGTGTTATCTTTTCTCAACCCTTAGCTTACCTCTTAATTATATATCTTTATCCTTGTCACAAAATTTTTACTGAGGATGTTTAATTGTTGAAGAAAAGTTTATTATCTTTTTAACTCTTGTATTTACGTTATATTATATTAGATTATATTATACTAGCAGACCCGTCAGACGGTGTTCTGCCCTAAATTTGGTCTATCTGCATACATTTTAATAAGCTTTTTCTCTCTAACTCTGCCCTCCCCTTTTAACTTCTTCTTAATCATTTTATTCACTCCTCCCTCCGTCTTTTTCGCTTCATCTTTCTCTATTTTCGTCTCACTATAGCTCTTTCTCAGTCTCCTTATCTTTCCCTCTTTTCTCTTCTCTCAAGTTTTTCCCATTCTTCTTCATCCCTTATTGCCAGTTCCATAGGGTGGTATGTATTTTGTTCCAGTCTCATTCCGAGTTCCAGTCCCACTCCGAGTCTCAGTCCCAATCCTAGTCCTACTCTCATTCACATCTCATCTCTGGTCTACTTCCCCGAAAAAAGGATCGTAAATACTAATATAGGCAAATTTATATACCAAATTTCAGGCAAATCGAATAGGACGTATTTAATAGGTATGTGGGTATTATCAATTCATGCTTTTTTTCGGCTTCGCATGCATATTTATCAGTTTTGCCAGGTTGATGCGACTAAATCGAATATCACAATGAAAATTACTTTAAAGCTCTGAGCAGCAACTTTCATTTGATATCCATATTACACACACATTCCACGTGTTGGCCTATATCTCGAGACCCTAGTCACCCAGCGGTATAAACTACTCTGTACTAAAGCACACATCAACAGCTTCAATTTTATACTCATAATGTAAAAACACATCCCAGTGTTACCCTGACCCACGTTTTGGCCTATATCTCAAGACCCTAGTCACCTATAGGTACGAAAACTACGCTGCACTAAAGCACTCATCAACAGCTTCAATTTGATACCCATAATGTAAAAACACATCCTAGTGTTACCCTGATCCACGTTTTGGCCTATATTTCAAGACCCTAGTCACAAACAGATATGAAAATTACCCTGTACTAAAGCACTCATCAACAGCTTTCATTTGTTATCCTTCTTGTATAAACACTTTCTAGGGGTATCCGGGTCCACGTTTTGGCCTCAACCTCAAGACCCTAGTCACCAATAGGTATGAATACTACCCTGTACTAAAGCACTCATCAACAGCTTTCATTTGTTATCCATATTCTATAAACACATTCTAGGGGTACCCGGGTCCACATTTTGGCCTATATCTCGAGACCCTAGTCACCCACGGGTACGAAAAATACCCCGTATCAAAGTACTCATAAACAGCTTCCATTCGATGCACACATTGTACAAACATATCCCAGGATTACCCAGGTCCACGTTGTGATCTCAAGACCCTATCCAGAACGGGATAAGAAGTATCCTATGTCTGTCTCCTGGTTCTAAGCTACCCCTCCACCAATTTTCAGCCAAATCTGTTCATCCGTTCTTGAGTTATAAATAGTGTAACTAACACCAATTTCTCTTATATAAATTAACGTTTTATAGTACGTTTTATATTTTTTAAAAAGGTAGCGGACTTGCGTCCGCTTTCATATTTATTGGTTGTGATTCAACTTAAGAATAATTACAATGAATGTCTTAACTTAAAATTACACCTATCATTGGCCATACGTCACGTTGCATTTGCATGTGTGCCCTATTTCTTGTTATTGCCCAAAATCGAACTATTGCTGATTGTTGTTTACTGCGATCGTTGCTGACTGTTGTTTACTGTGCTTATTGCTGACTGTTGTTTGTTACAATTAAACCGATGATGAAGCATTTAATGAAGTTGCGCGTGCAGGCCGTTGGTAAGGGTCAACTTCGTAAGCGGTTGCCTTAACTTATATGCACATATATACATCACATTAGAAACTTCAAAAATAACATTATTTCTCCACTATTTAATGGATGTTATTATGCAATATACAAACTTCAATCACTCTATCTATTAAAACAAAAGCGCATGAAAATCCGTTGCGTAGTTTTAACAAAGGGACATGGGACAGAAAAAGCGACTGTTTTATAATATGTAGTGATAGTGATACATGCAAAAATACCAAAAAGTAAAACTTTTTTGAAGAAGTTTAAGGAAATGTTTAATATTTTTAACGAAAGTATATTTTTCAATAGATGTATGCATTCTTAACCATTTATATTGAATTAACAATTAACCATTTATGTTACATAAATATGTATGTACATACCTATGTCAAGCTGATATGATATGAAAATACATACATATGTACATTCATAAACCCCTATAAAACCTATAAACCTACACTCGAAGTTAAATAACGCAGCGAATGCTATGTACATTATATGTAAGTATGTGTCGCATCATGCCTCACTCAAAAGCAATTAGCGCGCACAGTTGACATCGAACAATCACATACACGAATTTTTTGATAGAAATGTTACTTTTGTTTAAACAATTTGGCTGATATAAGAAAGGAATCAAGTATTTGTTTTGATGCAGATCGAAGGTAAATATTTCAAAGTTTTACTGAAAAGTAGAATTTTTTAAATCCATCCATCCCTTTATGACTTATAGCTGTGCAAACAAAAATTTTATGATTTTTTACTAGATTTTGGTAATTTGCCACGCCTCTATAATATATATCAGAGCCGGCCACACAAATACTAAAACAATTACATAAGTGTGTATAAAAATAACTCCCCACAGTGTGCTAAAAGAAAATGTGGACTGTGAAGTTTGAAATTAAAAAGGACTAATCCTGACTATATTTGCTTATATCCGTATAACTAAGAACGCGGAGGTCGAGCTAGCCAGATAAAACGTTTTTATAAAAGAAGGTATGGTTTTTCTTCAATGTAAAATTGCTTTTAAAAAATTCACTTTTTCATTAAGAAAGAACTATAAAACAAAGTAAATGTAAAGACAGAAATATATATTTTCAAAACATAAAGTTATTCAATAAAAAAAAATTTATAAAAATTAATAAAACTAAGTAGAACGTATAAAAAGTTACTTATATTAAATTGTCAATATTTATTTCCTCGTATACTTATTTGGCTCGTACAAAGAACTATAAAACAATGTAAAAGTAAAAATATTTTCACATTATTAAGTTTTAAAAAATTTTATGTTCAAAGGAACTTAATAATACTAACTAAAACGTATTAAAAGTCACTTTAACATTGCAGCATATTGTTTTTATTATGTGCCCAAAAAGTAGCATTGACTTTTCCTTTTGCATTCACTGTTGATTTTAGTGAGTGACAAGCGAAAGCAAACAATCGTGATCACACATCGTTGGTGTCGCTGTGAAAATACGAACTCAAATTGCACAATGTGCAACTTTTGGCCGGCTTTGATATATATCTTCAAATTATATTAACTGTACCATCTCACGTAGCTAAGCTTTCAAATGCAAAAAACCGTTTTAAAGTCGGAGCTTTCTGTGTGAAGTTATGTGCATACATGGCATTTAGTGACTTTATTTTATAAGATTTATAGATTACTCTACTTTTATTTTTGATAATGTAATCCGATTGATGAACTATCTAAAAGACTATGTCTTACTTGTACAAAACTCAAATAAATAACAATATTTTATTTTCAATATTTACTCAAGTTGTCGTGTCCACTGCCAGAGAGACGGACGGATGAACGGACATGGCTAAATAAATTCCTTTTTTCATCCTCAGCATTTTTTAAGTATGGAAGTCTATTATATATATCTCGATTTGTTTAAGCCCATTATGCTACCAAAGTTAATACACTCTGTGCGCAAAGCACGTTGAGTATATTTCAAGTCCCGGAAATCTTATTTTTTATTTACACATCTCAAAACAGATGAAACTAATTAAGTGTGCCCATTGTACTTTTCGTTAAAAATACATTCATTATACACGTGTCAACTTAATAACACAATTCAACTTTTCAAATAAATATGGGCAAGCCCTTGGTAATGGACGCGACTTTCGCAAGCATTACAACATGCTTAAAATAGAATATGAGCAGCGGACTGAGCGAATATTACAATATTTGAAGCAACAATTGTGGCTAACTCAAATATGTAAATACATTTGTATATATGACCATATATGATGAGGTTCGGATGTGAAATAAAGAACCAATGCCAGTAAATTTTCAAAATCTGATATCTTTTTAAAACGCTGGATATAAGCTTAAGTACTGTTACGGCCAATTTGCGTCGTGCTCCTTTTAATTTTTCCTACAAATTGGCGTGACGGGACTTACTTGTTTTATGCCGACTGCAAGGCAGATGAGTTTTCACTGAGAGCTTTTCATAGCAGAAATACACTAGGAGTGCTTGCCAAACTCTGTCGAGGGGCGACCCCGCTTAGAAATATTTTCTTCTAATTGAAAAATCTTGTTTCTAAAATTTTGATGTTGCTTTGCCCGTGGCGTGAACCCATCATTTGATATCCATATTACCCACACATTCTAGGGGTATCCGGATCCACGTTTTGGCCTATATCTCGAGACCCTAGTCACCCAGCGGTATAATATATTACTCTGTACTAAAGCACTCATCAACAGCTTTCATTTGTTATCCATATTCTATAAACACATTCTAGGGGTACCCGGGTCCACGTTTGAACAAAATCGACCGACGCATCTCTTCAAACACCGGCGACCAACTAACACACATTTTAGCTTTTCCCTTTATATATATAGATTTTATTTTTCACACTTCACTATAATATTAAAACGAAATGCAGATATTCGTTGCTTTTGAAATTCGGCTTAAAAATTGCACATGGAACAACTAAATACTCTCCTCAGAAACCCGGGGTCCAGGGGCAATCCCCCCCCCCCCCCCCCCCCTTGGTATCATTAGCTATATTTTTTTCGATAAGCACGTTGTTTAATTAAACACCAACCAATTGCACGGAAGTATATCCGCACCACCTGAAAATATGAGTGCCGGTGCGTATACGTAACATTTTATTTTTACGTATAAACATATAAAAAAATTGCAATAAAATAATATTGTGACTATAAACTGAGATATAACCTATCCTATATTTCAAGTTAGATCAAACTACACACGGGGTGCAAAACAAATTCAAAATCGGTTCAGTAGTTTAGGAGTCCACCGCGGACAAACAATGTGACACGTGATTTTTATATATAAAGATTTCAAGCAGATAATATTCACAAGGAAAATGCAAGCTAGTTTGTACTGCTTTCTTTTGTGTCTTCATATGAAATTGTTGAATACACCAATAAACCCTACATTAATCTTTAAAATTCATATCTTGTTGAAATAAGAACTGATTTTAGATTTTCCTTAGATAATCCTTAGTATATACGAATTAAAAAAGAGGTGCAACACTTTAAATATTCGTCATATTTTGTAAAATTTCTCTAAAATCTCCAAGAATCAATTAGCGGTTAATACACTGCGGAAAGCGCAAAATGCCCTTTTCCTGACAACATATAGTAAGTTTCGTATGCTAAACAGAAATAAAGTTATAGGCCAATATATGGCTCAACTAATGGAAGAGAGGTAATGGACTTGACAAATTTTATAGCGTTTTCTTTTCTGGCAAAAGTGCTACGCTTTTTGTACGCCGCGCAATGGTTGTAAATATATTTTGTTCTATTCTAAAAAGCAGGTAACGCCTGTACGGGGTTTTTTGTTCTTTTTTGAAAATTGTGGCCTGCTCGCAACGGAAAAGTGTTACACTTTTACCCTGCATAAAATGGCGGTGTGGCAGTGCAACTCTGCTAAACTAGCTGATCGTGAAAATGTTTCGTAACTTCGCATATTTTAGTCGAAGAAAATTGAAATGAAGGAATTAATTGCTAATTGTGAAAATCAGCTAATACACGGGGTATACATTTATGTTCTTCGCATGCACTATAAATGTTAAAAATTTTCTGGGGTAGGAGTAACTCTATTAAGGCTTTACCATTTACTTAGGCACCAATTTAATTCAGAAAAGAAAACGCTATTAGACACCAATAAAAATGTTACCCGAACTTTCCGGAAGAATTTCAGTAAACAGACCTATTTAACATCTGAAAGCTTTTTTAATTTCGAGTCGACGTTTGCTTACTAGGAAAACAATAAGGATAGGGGCAGGATCAATATATAAAACCTCCGTTTTCTAAAGTTTTTTTAATGCTAAATAAAAGTGTAGACACAATTTTGTTAAACGCAAAAATATAGGTCTGTTTTTAACAGCGCAACAATATAAAGAAATAACGTTATATTTATTTAGTAAACCATCCAAATTTGCAAAACCGACGATGCCTTTCTTTGAAATTATGTTTCTCAGTCTAGGATGAGGGGAAAGAATAAACTATTTGATTTCCACAACATATCCGTATTTGACCTTTAATCCCAAGTGATAGAAATAAATTCTGACCACTTTTGATTTTCGGTACGTTATGGACCTTATTTGGGATTGGTCCACGTATAAATAAACGATCAACTGCAAAGAAATATTGTTTTGAAAAAGTATAGCAAAGTGCGTCATTTCATTTCGCTAGAATATCAATAAATACGGTTGATTTGTTATTTTGATAGAGCAAAATATGTTTGTTCAGCTAATTAAAACAAACAAAAAACAAGTAAGGAAGGTTAAGTTCGGGTGTAACCGAACATTACATACTCAGTTGAGAGCTATGGTTACAACATAAGAGAAAATAACCATGTAGGAAAATGAACCGAGGGAAACCCTGGAGTGTGTTTGTATGACATTTGTATCAAATGAAAGGCATTAAAGAGTATTTTATGAGGGAGTGGGCCATAGTTCTTTAGGTGGACGCCATTTAGGGATATAGCCATAAAGGTGGACCAGGGGTGACTCTAGAATGTGTTTGTACGATATGGGTATCAAATTAAAAGTATTAATGAGGGTTTTAAAAGGGAGTGGTGGTTGTTGTATAGGTGGTCGCCTTTTCGAGATATCGCCATAAAGGTGGACCAGGGGTGACTCTAGAATGCGTTTGTACGATATGAGTATCAAATGAAAGGTGTTAATTAGTATTTTAAAAGGGAGTAATACTTAGTTCCATAGGTGGACGCCGTTTCGAGATATCGCCATAAAGGTGGACCAGGGGTGACCCTAGAATTTGTTTGTACAATATGGGTATCAAAAGAAAGGTGTTAATGAGTATTTTAAAAGGGAGTAATCCTTAGTTCCATAGGTGGACGCCGTTTCGAGATATCGCCACATAGGTGGACCAGGGGTGACCCTAGAATTTGTTTGTACAATATGGGCATCAAACGAAAGGCGTTAATGAGTATTTTAAAAGGGAGTGGGCCTTAGTTCTATAGGTGGACCCCGTTTCGAAATATCGCCATAAAGGTGGACCAGGGGTGACTCTAGAATGTGTTTGTACGATATGGGTATCAAATTAAAGGTATTAATGAAGGTTTTAAAAGGAAGTGGTGGTTGTTGAATAGGTGGTCGCATTTTCGAGATATCGCCATAAAGGTGGACCAGGGGTGACCCTAGAATTTGTTTGTACAATATGGGTATCAAAAGAAAGGTGTTAATTAGTATTTTAAAAGGGAGTAATCCTTAGTTCCATAGGTGGACGCCGTTTCGAGATATCGCCATAAAGGTGGAGCAGGGGTGACCCTAGAATTTGTTTGTACAATATGGTATCAAAAGAAAGGTGTTAATGAGTATTTTAAAAGGGAGTAATCCTTAGTTCCATAGGTGGACGCCGTTTCGAGATATCGCCATAAAGGTGGGCCAGGGGTGACTCTAGAATTCGTTTGTGCAATATGGGTATCAAACGAAAGGAGTTAATGAGTATTTTAAAAGGGAGTGGGCCTTAGTTTTATAGGTGGGCGCCTTTTCGAGGTATCGCAATAAACGTGGACCAGGGGTGACTCTAGACTTTGTTTGTACGTTATGGGTATCAAATGAAAGGTGTTAATGAGTATTTTTAAAAGGGAGTGGGCCCTCGTTCTATAGGTGTTCGCCTTTTCGAGATATCGCCATAAAGGTGGACCAGGGGTGACTTTAGAATATTTTTGTACGATATGGGTATCAAATGAAAGGTGTTAATGAGTATTTTAAAGGGCGTGGGGCTTAGTTCTATAGGCGGACGCCTTTTCGAGATATCGCCATAAAGGTGGACCAGGGGTGACTCTAGAATGAGTTTGTACGATATGGGTATCAAATTAAAGGTATTAATGAGAGTTTTAAAAGGGAGTGGTGGTAGTTGTATATGTGCAGGCGTTTTCCAGATATCGACCAAAATGTGGACCAGGGTGACCCAGAACATCATCTGTTGGATACCGCTAATTCATTTATATATGTAATACCTCCAAAGATTTTAAGGGTTTTTTATTTCGCCCTGCAGAACTTTTTCATTTTCTTCTACTTAATATGGTAGGTGTCACAACCATTTTATAAAGTTTTTTCTAAAGTTATATTTCGCGTCAATAAAACAATCCAATTACTTTATCATGTTTCATCCCTTTTTTCGTATTTGGTATAGAATTATGGCATTTTTCATTTTTCGTAATTTTCGATATCGAAAAAGTGGGCGTGGTCATAGTCGGATTTCGTTCATTTTTCATACCAAGATAAAGTGAGTTCAAGTAAGCACCTGAACTAAGTTCATTAAAGATATGTCGATTTATGCTCAAGTTATCGTGTTAACGGCCATGCGGAAGGACAGACGGACGACTGTGTATAAAAACTGGGCGTGGCATTAACCGATTTCGCCCATTTTCACAGAAAACAGTTAACGTCATAATATCTATACCCCTACCAAATTTCAAAAGTATTGGTTAATTTTTGTTCGACTTATGGCGTTAAAAGTATCCTAGACAAATTGAATGAAAAAGGGCGGAGCCACGCCCATTTTGAAATTTTCTTTTATTTTTGTATTTTGTTGCACCATATCATTACTGGAGTTGAATGTTGACATAATTTACTTATATACTGTAAAGATATTAAATTTTTTGTTAAAATTTTACTTTAAAAAAATTTTTTTTTAAAAGTGGGCGTGGTCCTTCTCCGATTTTGCTAATTTTTATTAAGCGTACATATAGCAATAGGAGTAACGTTCCTGCCAAATTTCATCATGATATCTTCAACGACTGCCAAATTACAGCTTGCAAAAGTTTTAAATTACCTTCTTTTAAAAGTGGGCGGTGCCACGCCCATTGTCCAAAATTTTACTAATTTTCTATTCTGCGTCATAACTTCAACTCATCTACCAAGTTTCTTCGCTTTATCTGTCTTTTGTAATGAATTATCGCACTTTTTCCATTTTTCGAAATTTTCGATATCGAAAAAGTGGGCGTGGTTATAGTCCGATATCGTTCATTTTAAATAGCGATCTGAGATGAGTGCTCAGGAACCTACATACCAAATTTCATCAAGATACCTCAAAATTTACTCAAGTTATCGTGTTAACGGACGGACGGACGGACGGACGGACATGGCTCAATCAAATTTTTTTTCGATCCTGATTATTTTGATATATGGAAGTCTATATCTATCTCGATTCCTTTATATATGTACAACCAACCGTTATCCAATCAAACTTAATATACTCTGTGAGCTCTGCTCAACTGAGTATAACAAGTAAGGGTGTCTAAGTTTGGAGGTAGCCGAATATTATATACTCAGCGTGGCTCTAGAAATGTTTTGTAATGCTTGATCGGAATAGGGCCGTGGCACCGCCAATTAAAAAAAATGTCTCCTAATTTCCTCTTACAATAAAACTTGATAAGTGAAATATCATTGATACAAAACAATTTTTCGCTAATATATAACTTATTATTATAGTATACGACCCTTTTTAAATATCGTTTATATAAAAGTGGGCGTGGTTTTTAACCGATCAGCTCCATTTGTCCTAGATATATTTCCTGCTATAAAGAAACAATATGTACACAATCTTATACGATCCTTTAATTTTTCTTCGAGTTATGGCTCCCGCGACGCCCATTTTCAAAAATTACATTTTTTTCCTTTTTCTCGTTAAAACTTCAACTGGAAAATTAAACACCATTGATATTTTTTGCAAAGATATAGCTTATTTTATTCGTCCACGGGCGGTGCCACGCCCATTTTCAAAAAAAAAAAATCAAGAGTCTTAATATAAGTCCAATAATCAGGTTTAATGTGTTTTCCAAAACGTTATATATTGTAACGAATATTGGAAAAATCCGCTTATTCCAAACCTTTCACTAACGTTCGAATCGCTAAACTGTTGAATAAATAACTCCAATATTGAATAATGCAAAATTGTCTTTATTAGACTACTTTGAGAGTACGTCACAATAACACTTATACTTCACAACCAATAGCGTGCTTAAATCAAAACTGATTAGTCATGCCTCAGCTTGCGCTGCTTTTATACTCTCGCTTTCCTCGTTCACCCATTTCCCCTAAGGTCTAATAATTTCGCGAACTTCTTGGTAACCAGCCATATATGTACATGTATATTTGTAGTTTGTTTTTTGTTTTCAAAATGCTATAACTTTTTCAAAAATTGACCGTTTGGGATCTTTTTTTTTTTAAATTTGTTTTTAAATGTACTTTTCGGAAAAAATACAAAAAAATGTTTAAAGTTTTTTTTTTTGTAATTTTTCAGTTTTTCGAGATTTTTCGAATTTCGCCATTTTTTTTTTTTTTTCATAAAAAACTTCAATCAATTCTGCAATCAGCCTCACTAATCCCGGAGTGGGCCGATTATTATTATTTTTTTTTTTATTTAATTGAAAAAAAAAAAACTAAAAATTTTTTTTGTATTTTTTCCGAAAAGTACATTTAAAAAAACAAAGATCCCAAACGGTCAATTTTTGAAAAAGTTATAGCATTTTGAAAAAAAACAGCGTTTTTTTTTTTTAATTCATAACTTATTTTGAGTTGGATGAAAAATTTTGAAAAAATTCTGAAAAACGTCTTTCGGAAGCTAGAAAAAGACGAAAAACTTTCAGCCAATTCTAAAGGGGTCGGGTTCAAAATTGGTCGAAATGGGATGGAATACCCCATATATATAATTCAAGCAGATAATATTCACAAGAAAAATGCAAGCTAGTTTATACTGCTTTCGTTTGTGTCTTCATATGAAATTGTTGAATACACCAATAAAACTTACATTAATCTTTAAAATTCATATCTCGTTGAAATCAAAACTGATTTCAGATTTTCCCCAGATAATCCTTTGTATATGTATATAAATTTAATTAAATTAAAGGTATTAATGAGGGTTTAAAAGGGAGTAGCCCTTAGTTGTATATGTGAAGGCGTTTTCGAGATATCGACCAAAATGTGAGGTCTCTTAAGCTAACCCAACCTTTTCAGCCCAATCAAAAAACGAGACCGTACTAAATTGCACAACATTTATTACTAATTTAGTACCGATTAATTAAATTTATTACCCTTGTATTTTAAAAAATATCGAGGGTTGGGCTAGCTTAAGTTTAAGCCAGCCCAACCCATATGCACAATCAAAAAACGAGACTGTACTAAATTGCACAACATTTATTACTAATTTAGTACCGATTAATTAAATTGATTAACCTTGTATTTTAAAAAATATCGAGGGTTGGGCTAGCTTAAGTTTAAGCCAGCCCAACCCATATGCACAATCAAAAAACGAGACCGTACTAAATTGCACAACATTTATTACTAATTTAGTACCGATTAATTAAATTTATTACCCTTGTATTTTAAAAAATATCGAGGGTTGGGCTAGCTTAAGTTTAAGCCAGCCCAACCCATATGCACAATCAAAAAACGAGACTGTACTAAATTGCACAACATTTATTACTAATTTAGTACCGATTAATTAAATTGATTAACCTTGTATTTTAAAAAATATCGAGGGTTGGGCTAGCTTAAGTTTAAGCCAGCCCAACCCATATGCACAATCAAAAAACGAGACCGTACTAAATTGCACAACATTTATTACTAATTTAGTACCGATTAATTAAATTTATTACCCTTGTATTTTAAAAAATATCGAGGATTGGGCTAGCTTAAGTTTAAGCCAACCCAACCCATATGCACAATCAAAAAACGAGACCGTACTAAACTGCAAAACATTTATTACTAATTTAGTACCGGTTAATTAAATTTATTACCCTTGTATTTTAAAAAATATCGAGGGTTGGGCTAGCTTAAATTTAAGCCAACCCAACCCATATGCACAATCAAAAAACGAGACCGTACTAAACTGCAAAACATTTATTACTAATTTAGTACCGGTTAATTAAATTTATTACCCTTGTATTTTAAAAAATATCGATGCACAATCAAAAAACGAGACCGTACTAAACTGCAAAACATTTATTACTAATTTAGTACCGGTTAATTAAATTTATTACCCTTGTATTTTAAAAAATATCGAGGGTTGGGCTAGCTTAAGTTTAAGCCAGCCCAACCCATATGCACAATCAAAAAACGAGACCGTACTAAATTGCACAACATTTATTACTAATTTAGTACCGATTAATTAAATTTATTACCCTTGTATTTTAAAAAATATCGAGGGTTGGGCTAGCTTAAATTTAAGCCAACCCATCCCATATGCACAATCAAAAAACGAGACCGTACTAAACTACAAAACATTTATTACTAATTTAGTACCGGTTAATGAAATTTATTACTCTTTTATTTTAAAAAATATAATGGAAGTGACATTCTTTACATTCCTTTTGTTTATGTGTTCTTCTTCTTGCTTGTTTCACTATATTGAGCAGTTTAGTACGGTCTCGTTTTTTGATTGTGCATATGGGTCGGGCTGGCTTAAACTTAAGCTAGCCCAACCCTCGATATTTTTTAAAATACAAGGGTAATAAATTTAATTGACCGGTACTAATTTAGTAATAAATGTTTTGCAGTTTAGTACGGTCTGGTTTTTTGATTGTGCATATGGGTTGGGTTGGCTTAAATTTAAGCTAGCCCAACCCTCGATATTTTTTAAAATACAAGGGTAATCAATTTAATTAATCGGTACTAAATTAGTAATAAATGTTGTGCAATTTAGTACAGTCTCGTTTTTTGATTGTGCATATGGGTTGGGTTGGCTTAAACTTAAGCTAGCCCAACCCTCGATATTTTTTAAAATACAAGGGTAATAAATTTAATTAACCGGTACTAAATTAGTAGTAAATGTTTTGCAGTTTAGTGCGGTCTCGTTTTTTGATTGTGCATATGGGTTGGGTTGGCTTAAACTTAAGCTAGCCCAACCCTCGATATTTTTTAAAATACAAGGGTAATAAATTTAATTAGCCGGTACTAAATTAGTAATAAATGTTTTGCAGTTTAGTACGGTCTCGTTTTTTGATTGTGCATATGGGTTGGGTTGGCTTAAACTTAAGCTAGCCCAACCCTCGATATTTTTTAAAATACAAGGGTAATAAATTTAATTAACCGGTACTAAATTAGTAATAAATGTTGAGCAGTTTAGTACGGTCTCGTTTTTTGATTGTGCATATGGGTTGGGCTGGCTTAAACTTAAGCTAGCCCAACCCTCGATATTTTTTAAAATACAAGGGTAATAAATTTAATTACTCGGTACTAAATTAGTAATAAATGTTGTGCAATTTAGTACGGTCTCGTTTTTCGATTGTGCATATGGGTTGGGCTGGCTTAAACTTAAGCTAGCCCAACCCTCGATATTTTTTAAAATACAAGGGTAATCAATTTAATTAATCGGTACTAAATTAGTAATAAATGTTGTGCAATTTAGTACAGTCTCGTTTTTTGATTGTGCATATGGGTTGGGCTGGCTTAAACTTAAGCTAGCCCAACCCTCGATATTTTTTAAAATACAAGGGTAATAAATTTAATTAATCGGTACTAAATTAGTAATAAATGTTTTGTAGTTTAGTACGGTCTCGTTTTTTGATTGTGCATATGGGATGGGTTGGCTTAAATTTAAGCTAGCCCAACCCTCGATATTTTTTAAAATACAAGGGTAATAAATTTAATTAATCGGTACTAAATTAGTAATAAATGTTGTGCAATTTAGTACGGTCTCGTTTTTTGATTGTGCATATGGGTTGGGCTGGCTTAAACTTAAGCTAGCCCAACCCTCGATATTTTTTAAAATACAAGGTTAATCAATTTAATTAATCGGTACTAAATTAGTAATAAATGTTGTGCAATTTAGTACAGTCTCGTTTTTTGATTGTGCATATGGGTTGGGCTGGCTTAAACTTAAGCTAGCCCAACCCTCGATATTTTTTAAAATACAAGGGTAATAAATTTAATTAATCGGTACTAAATTAGTAATAAATGTTGTGCAATTTAGTACGGTCTCGTTTTTTGATTGTGCATATGGGTTGGGCTGGCTTAAACTTAAGCTAGCCCAACCCTCGATATTTTTTAAAATACAAGGGTAATAAATTTAATTAACCGGTACTAAATTAGTAATAAATGTTTTGCAGTTTAGTACGGTCTCGTTTTTTGATTGTGCATCGATATTTTTTAAAATACAAGGGTAATAAATTTAATTAACCGGTACTAAATTAGTAATAAATGTTTTGCAGTTTAGTACGGTCTCGTTTTTTGATTGTGCATATGGGTTGGGTTGGCTTAAATTTAAGCTAGCCCAACCCTCGATATTTTTTAAAATACAAGGGTAATAAATTTAATTAACCGGTACTAAATTAGTAATAAATGTTTTGCAGTTTAGTACGGTCTCGTTTTTTGATTGTGCATATGGGTTGGGTTGGCTTAAACTTAAGCTAGCCCAACCCTCGATATTTTTTAAAATACAAGGGTAATCAATTTAATTAATCGGTACTAAATTAGTAATAAATGTTGTGCAATTTAGTACGGTCTCGTTTTTTGATTGTGCATATGGGTTGGGCTGGCTTAAACTTAAGCTAGCCCAACCCTCGATATTTTTTAAAATACAAGGGTAATAAATTTAATTAACCGGTACTAAATTAGTAATAAATGTTTTGCAGTTTAGTACGGTCTCGTTTTTTGATTGTGCATCGATATTTTTTAAAATACAAGGGTAATAAATTTAATTAACCGGTACTAAATTAGTAATAAATGTTTTGCAGTTTAGTACGGTCTCGTTTTTTGATTGTGCATATGGGTTGGGTTGGCTTAAACTTAAGCTAGCCCAACCCTCGATATTTTTTAAAATACAAGGGTAATAAATTTAATTAACCGGTACTAAATTAGTAATAAATGTTTTGCAGTTTAGTACGGCCTCGTTTTTTGATATTTTTTAAAATACAAGGGTAATAAATTTAATTAACCGGTACTAAATTAGTAATAAATGTTTTGCAGTTTAGTACGGCCTCGTTTTTTGATTGGGCTGAAAAGGTTGGGCTAGCTTAAGAGACCTCAAAATGTGGACCAGGGTGACCCAGAACATCATCTGTCGGGTACCGCTAATTTATTTATATATGTAATACCACGAACAGTATTCCTGCTAAGATTCCAAGGGCTTTTGATTTCGCCCTGCAGAACTTTTTCATTTTCTTCTACTGAATATGGTAGGTGTTACACCCATTTTACAAAGTTTTTTCTAAAGTTATATTTTGCGTCAATAAACCAATCCAATTACCATGTTTCATCTCTTTTTTCATATTTGGTATAGAATTATGGCATTTTTTTCATTTTTCGTAATTTTCGATATCGAAAAAGTGGGCGTGCTCATAGTCGGATTTCGGCCATTTTTTATACCAAGATAAAGTGAGTTCAGATAAGTACGTGAACTAAGTTTAGTAAAGATATATCGATTTTTGCTCAAGTTATCGTGTTAACGGCCGAGCGGAAGAACAGACGGTCGACTGTGTATAAAAACTGGGCGTGGCTTCAACCGATTTCGCCCATTTTCACAGAAAACAAGTATCGTCATAGAATCTATGCCCCTACCAAATTTCACAAGGATTATTTAATTGTTTTGTTCGACTTATGGCATTAAAATTATTCTAGACAAATTAAATGAAAAAGGGCGGAGACACGCCCATTTTGAAATTTTCTTTTATTTTTGTATTTTGTTGCACCATATCATTACTGGAGTTGAATGTTGACATAATTTAATTATATACTGTAAAGATATTAAATTTTTGTTATAATTTGATTTAAATTTCTTTTTTTTTTTAAGTGGGCGTCCGATTTTGCTAATTTTTATTTAGCACACATATAGGAATAGGAGTAACGCTCTTGCCAAATTTCATCATGATATCTTCAACGACTGCCAAATTACTGTTTGCAAAACTTTCAAATTACCTTCTTTCAAAAGTGGGCGGTGCCAAGCCCATTGTCCCAAATTTTACCAATTTTCTATTCTACGTCATAAGGTCAAACCACCTACCAAGTTTCATCGCTTTATCCGTCTTTGGTAATGAATTATCGCACTTTTTGGGTTTTTCGAAATTTTCGATATCGCAAAAGTGGACGTGGTTATAGTCCGATTTCGTTCATTTTAAATAGCGATCTGAGATGAGTGCCCAGGAACCTACATACCCAATTTCATCAAGATACCTCAAAATTTACTCAAGTTATCGTGTTTACGGACGGACGGACATGGCTAAATGAATTTCTTTTTTCGCCCAGATCATTTTGATATATAGAAGTTTATATATATCTCGATTAGTTTATGCCGTTACGGATTACCGTTATGCGAACAAAGTTAATATACTCTGTGAGCTCTGCTCAGCTGAGTATAAAAATAAAAAAAATGTGACGCGATAACCTCCGAAGAGATTTTAGGCCAAGCTTCTCCAATTTGCGTCGTTCTCCTTTTAATTTTTCCTACAAATTGGCGGGACGAGACCTATTTGTTTTATACCGACTCCAAACGGCATCTGCAAGACAGATGAGTTTTCCTTGAGAGCTTTTCATGGCACAAATACAATCGGAGTGCTTGCCAAACACTGCCGAGGGGCGACCCCGCTTAGAAAAATTTCTACTTATTGAAAAACCTTGTTTCTAAAAATTTGATGTTGCTTTGCCCGGGGCGTGAACCCAGGATCTTCGGTGTGGTAGGCGGAGCACACTACCATTACACCACGGCGGCCGCCTATATAATTTATTTTCGATTAATTACGCTTCATTACTGCTATCAAACAGGTATTTATTTCTCACAATAAACAGCTGTTGATTTTGGTGGTACCACCTTGGACATTTTTTTGTAGGATATCAACTGGAAAACTTTTAAAATTTCTCAAAGGTTGGATAGTGATTGGAGAATGAAGTTGGATATCAACTCAAAAACTATCTGGTTTAAAAATAATTGATAATGATAATGATGGTAGATATCACTTCCGGAACTAGATATATATTTCGCTGGAGAATTTTTTTCACGTTTGTTGGGAAAACAAAATCCAGCTGTTGCCGTATCTAAAAATTATCTACATAAAAAAAACAATGTTGCCGTGTCTAAAAATTATCTAGATAATAAAAAAACCAATGTTGCCGCACAAAAAAAGTTACCCCAAAGGCGGCCTTAAACTGTGACTGAAAAACTGCCCAGTAGTTAAAATTTGACCAGAGTTTAAGCAAACTTAGTTTAAGCTTAGCTTACCAACTACTGAAAACCGGGCCTAAGTGCACAAACATATATATGTACACACATACAAACATACCAAATATAGAGGCGCCTTTTATATTTTGTGGGTAACTTTTTTTCGAATATATACATGCATATATCCGTATTAGGGTGGCCACAAGAAATCAATTTTAGATTTTCCGCTGGAGCACCCCCATAAAGTATGCCAATGGATTAGAAAATGATACATACAAAGTCTCAGGCCAATCCGATAATGTTAACACGTGCCTCATTGAGGTCAAAGTTATGAAAAACAGCGATTTTTCAGAAAAAATTTTTTGTGTTTCGTCAGTAAAAGTGAAACCATTTAGCCAGGAACTTGACTCGTACACCATTCGGTAGGTAATTTTATTTATATTGATTTTGATCTTAATAATATTTTTATAAAACGGTTATTTTTAGCAGTATTTAGCATTTATCAGATCAGGTCATAGTGGATATCCCTAATTTTTAATTTCCATGCAAACGTCTATAGACATTACAATATTCAATGGTATACGAGTCAAGTTCCTGGCATAAATGGTTTCACTTTTACTGACGAAACACTAAAATTTTTTCTGAAAAATCGCTGTTTTTCCTAACTTTGGCCTCAATGAGGCACCTTTTATCATTAAGGGATTGGCCTGAAACTTTGCAATAATCATTTTCTGATCTATTAGCATATTTTAGAAGGGTGCCCCGAAAGATAGAATAAAAATTAAAATTCATCATATACCTTGTAACCACCCTAATCCGTATACATATGTACATCCCAGTCAAAACAATCTTGCGCGTACAATTCACAGCGAACATACACACGAACTGACTTTTGTGTCGCGTTTGCTACAATTTCACTATCATCAATTTTTCATAATGTGCCTAAAGAAGTATAACATCAAAAATGTAATAAAATAATAAATGCAAAAAACTGCTACTTAGCTAAAACATTTCAAAACAAAAAATAAAAAAATAAATTAGCGAAAGCAAAAATTTATAGATTATCGATATGGCGAAAAATTAAATGGCTATGGTAAGGTTATGACAAAGGCGGTATGCTATATCAATAACAAAGATGTACATTGATTTCCATAAGTTTGGTTGGATCAGTACCGCTGTGGATAGGTCAAGTTTGACCCACTTACTTCGTAATTTTATTTTTTTTTCATGTTCTACGAAGGAACTTTAAAGCTATAATTAAAGTTTGATCTCACAACCTAAGGCATTTGCATGCGTCACACTTTAATTGTATGCAACCAAATTTTTTTTAAATCGCATTTAGGTATAAACATTTATTTGTAGGCAACACTTCCACCCTGCAATTATTTTTATTGGGATTGATTTATAAAAATTTGAACATTTTCATTATCTATAGATGTAAATACAGTCGGAAAATAGTAGCTATCATGTATTATCGTAAGTGATACCACAGCACAAAGTCGTCCGTTCACAACGCCCGGTCCTCCAGAATCTCCATGACACGCACCAACTCCCTCACTTTCAGCACAAATCATTGATTCTGTTAAAACTTTCTCTGCCATCTTATAACGATCCGCACATGTGTTCTTATGCATTACATAAACGACAACAGATTGGAGTATAGACGAAGGTTTCTTTTTGTGTAAAGTTGTCGATCCCCATCCACTAACTCGCATTTCTGTGTCCGGGTTTAATGTAGTACGACAAAGTGATATTTCTTTTATTTTATCACTCTGGGAGAAGGGATCACTCACCACAATAACAGCTATATCCATATCACATGTTTCGGAATTATATTGATGTGGATAATGTACATGCGCAACATTGCGAATTTGTCCATTTTCGGGTAAATCCCGTAAATCGGATACACCAGCTGCAACAGTGATTTCATGCTTGAGTAACTTTATCAAGCAATGCGCAGCTGTAACCACCCTGTGCATACTGATCAAAGCACCAGTGCAACGATAACGCTTGGTATCATTTATTGATACCAAATATTGAATTTGTGTTACTCAAAGGACAGCTAAGGACGACAAACACGATCGCGAAAGAATTGCGTAATTTCATTTTAGTTTAAGACTTTCCTTGTTAAGTTTAAAATGAAGCAAGTTAAATTTTCTGGGCGCTATTTATACAAAATTTTCCTCTTCTTCTCGGAAATAAGAATAGTTTTTAGTTAAGGGCAAATAAATTGAAGTAAATGCTAATTGTAGCTTGCGGAAGTTTTTGGGCAAATTTCCTCATAAAATTTCAGGAATAATAAAAATTGAACAAACAGCTTTTGCTCTATCTAAATATAATTTCCTTATAATTGTTTATTTTTATATAAGTAAGTATTTTCACAAGTGAATAGATTTCTTAATTTGATAACTATTATGTGATATGTGTACTTAATTAGTTCTATCTGTTTTCAAACTGTTGATTAGTTCTATAGCCACAAATCCATAGTTGCGGGCACTGCACAAAATTTTTTTCGTTAGAATTTCAAAGCCTAATCTGCCATATGAAAACTAAATCAAAACAACGCCATACATAGCTACTAATGTAAGTAAGAGGTGCGTTACTTTGTGTAAAAGACTTATACGCGTTTAAAACCACACTAATGAGCCAAGCGCACGAAGTGGCCGAATCAAATCTGTGGATTTGAGTGTTACTACAAACCAAAAACTAGTAGCCCCACAATTGACGGTATCAGTTAAGAAAAATTTGTTCTTCAATACAGACAAAGTAGACCCTATTAAATTTAGCTGATTTCTTTTCAGTTTTTATTTGCTGTTTATTATTATTATTATTTTTTTTAACTTTTTCCATAAAACCGGACAAAAAATGACACGAAGCAATGCGTGATAAGTCAAGCGATAATGGCGCTTATGATACGCTTATATACGCGTGCGCGCCAGCTATACCAGCCAGTGTTGCCACTTTAGCTTTTTTCAAGCTAGATTTAGCTTTTTTCTCCGTTTAGCTTGAAATGTTGCGATTTAGCTTAAAGCTTTTTTTCAGCTTTGTTTTAGATTTTTTTAAGCTCTTTTTAGCTTTTTTCAAAATTTTAGAAAATCTTGATAAACAGTTTTATGTAGATTAAATTTTAAGAACATTGAATGAATTTGGGCTGGATTTAAAAAAACATGTAAGGACGGGACTGTCTTTCATGAATGGGGCTGAGCAATAATTTTATCCCGTTCGTAATCTCCAAATAATAGGATGTATACGATAAGAAATATATAGTGAACAGATGTACATACCTAAACGATTTTTAAGATAAAGATAACATAAAAAATGGCAAAAAACCCCCTTATCTGAACGATCGGTTGTATGGGATATATATTATATATAGCTCCGATCAAAATGATTTTTGCATGAAATCTACTATGATATATTAGAATAAATATCACCAAGTTTAACGTTTTTATATTGGAAATTAAGGAAGAAATGGCCAAAAACCTTTCTATCTGAACGATCGGTTGTATGGGATATATGTTATATATAGCTCCGATCGAATGATTTTTTCATGAAATCTACTATGATATATTAGAATAAATATCACTAAGTTTAACGTTTTTATATTAAAAATTAAGGGAGAAATTGCCAAAAATCTTTCTATCTGAACGATCGGTTGTATGGGATATATACTATATATAGCTCCGATCAATGTGATTTTTTCAAGATATGTTCTATGATATATTAGAATATATATCACCGAGTTTCACGATTATATTTTCTAAATTGTGGCAGGAAGGACCAAAATCGTCTTATCTGAACGATCGGTTGTATGGGAGATATATGTTATAGTGGTCCGATCTTACCGGATCCGACAAATGTTTAATATAATACAAAAATACATCCTTGTGCCAAATTTCATTGAGATATCTCAAAATTTGAGGGACTAGTTTGCGTTCAAACAGACAGACGGACGGACGGACGAACAGACTCGCATGGCTATATCAACTCAGTTCGTCGCCCTGATCAATTCGGTATACTTAGTGGTGAGTCTATATTCTATATTTCTCAACGTTACAAACATCGAACCAAAGTTAATTTACTATTTCATGTCCATGAAAGGTATAATTAGGGGTTAAGGAACAGATAATGTTGGCATTATGGTAGGCAGAAATCGAGGTGTAGTAATTATAATAAGGGTGTCTAAGTTTGGAGGTAGCCGAATATTATATACTCAGCGTGGCTCTAGAAATGTTTTGTAATGCTTGATCGGAATAGGGCCGTGTCACCGCCAATTAAAAAAAATGTCTCCTAATTTCCTCTTACAATAAAACTTGATAAGTGAAATATCATTGATACAAAACAATTTTTCGCTAATATATAACTTATTATTATAGTATACGACCCTTTTTAAATATCGTTTATATAAAAGTGGGCGTGGTTTTTAACCGATCAGCTCCATTTGTCCTAGATATATTTCCTGCTATAAAGAAACAATATGTACACAATCTTATACGATCCTTTAATTTTTCTTCGAGTTATGGCTCCCGCGACGCCCATTTTAAAAAATTACATTTTTTTCCTTTTTCTCGTTAAAACTTCAACTGGAAAATTAAACACCATTGATATTTTTTGCAAAGATATAGCTTATTTTATTCGTCCACGGGCGGTGCCACGCCCATTTTCAAAAAAAAAAAATCAAGAATCTTAATATAAGTCCAATAATCAGGTTTAATGTGTTTTCCAAAACGTTATATATTGTAACGAATATTGGAAAAATCCGCTTATTCCAAACCTTTCACTAACGTTCGAATCGCTAAACTGTTGAATAAATAACTCCAATATTGAATAATGCAAAATTCTCTTTATTAGACTACTTTGAGAGTACGTCACAATAACACTTATACTTCACAACCAATAGCGTGCTTAAATCAAAACTGATTAGTCATGCCTCAGCTTGCGCTGCTTTTATACTCTCGCTTTCCTCGTTCACCCATTTTCCCTAAGGTCTAATAATTTCGCGAACTTCTTGGTTACCAGCCATATATGTACATGTATATTTGTAGTTTGTTTTTTGTTTTCAAAATGCTATAACTTTTTCAAAAATTGACCGTTTGGGATCTTTTTTTTTTTAAATTTGTTTTTAAATGTACTTTTCGGAAAAAATACAAAAAAATGTTTAAAGTTTTTTTTTTGTAATTTTTCAGTTTTTCGAGATTTTTCGAATTTCGCCATTTTTTGTTTTTTCATAAAAAACTTCAATCAATTCTGCAATCATCCCCACTAATCCCGGAGTGGGCCGATTATTAATATTTTTTTTTTATTTAATTGAAAAAAAAAAAACTAAAAATTTTTTTTGTATTTTTTCCGAAAAGTACATTTAAAAAAACAAAGATCCCAAACGGTCAATTTTTGAAAAAGTTATAGCATTTTGAAAAAAACACCGTTTTTTTTTTTTAATTCATAACTTATTTTGAGTTGGATGAAAAATTTTGAAAAAATTCTGAAAAACGTCTTTCGGAAGCTAGAAAAAGACGAAAAACTTTCAGCCAATTCTAAAGGGGTTGGGTTCAAAATTGGTCGAAATGGGATGGAATACCCCATATATATAATTCAAGCAGATAATATTCACAAGAAAAATGCAAGCTAGTTTATACTGCTTTCGTTTGTGTCTTCATATGAAATTGTTGAATACACCAATAAAACTTACATTAATCTTTAAAATTCATATCTCGTTGAAATCAAAACTGATTTCAGATTTTCCCCAGATAATCCTTTGTATATGTATATAAATTTAATTAAATTAAAGGTATTAATGAGGGTTTTAAAAGGGAGTAGCCCTTAGTTGTATATGTGAAGGCGTTTTCGAGATATCGACCAAAATGTGGACCAGGGTGACCCAGAACATCATCTGTCGGGTACCGCTAATTTATTTATATATGTAATACCACGAGCAGTATTCCTGCTAAGATTCCAAGGGCTTTTGATTTCGCCCTGCAGAACTTTTTCATTTTCTTCTACTGAATATGGTAGGTGTTACACCCATTTTACAAAGTTTTTTCTAAAGTTATATTTTGCGTCAATAAACCAATCCAATTACCATGTTTCATCTCTTTTTTCATATTTGGTATAGAATTATGGCATTTTTTTCATTTTTCGTAATTTTCGATATCGAAAAAGTGGGCGTGCTCATAGTCGGATTTCGGCCATTTTTTATACCAAGATAAAGTGAGTTCAGATAAGTACGTGAACTAAGTTTAGTAAAGATATATCGATTTTTGCTCAAGTTATCGTGTTAACGGCCGAGCGGAAGAACAGACGGTCGACTGTGTATAAAAACTGGGCGTGGCTTCAACCGATTTCGCCCATTTTCACAGAAAAAAAGTATCGTCATAGAATCTATGCCCCTACCAAATTTCACAAGGATTATTTAATTGTTTTGTTCGACTTATGGCATTAAAATTATTCTAGACAAATTAAATGAAAAAGGGCGGAGACACGCCCATTTTGAAATTTTCTTTTCTGGAGTTGAATGTTGACATAATTTAATTATATACTGTAAAGATATTAAATTTTTGTTATAATTTGATTTAAATTTCTTTTTTTTTTTTTAAGTGGGCGTCCGATTTTGCTAATTTTTATTTAGCACACATATAGGAATAGGAGTAACGCTCTTGCCAAATTTCATCATGATATCTTCAACGACTGCCAAATTACGGTTTGCAAAACTTTCAAATTACCTTCTTTCAAAAGTGGGCGGTGCCAAGCCCATTGTCCCAAATTTTACCAATTTTCTATTCTACGTCATAAGGTCAAACCACCTACCAAGTTTCATCGCTTTATCCGTCTTTGGTAATGAATTATCGCACTTTTTGGGTTTTTCGAAATTTTCGATATCGAAAAAGTGGACGTGGTTATAGTCCGATTTCGTTCATTTTAAATAGCGATCTGAGATGAGTGCCCAGGAACCTACATACCCAATTTCATCAAGATACCTCAAAATTTACTCAAGTTATCGTGTTTACGGACGGACGGACATGGCTAAATGAATTTCTTTTTTCGCCCAGATCATTTTGATATATAGAAGTTTATATATATCTCGATTAGTTTATGCCGTTACGGATTACCGTTATGCGAACAAAGTTAATATACTCTGTGAGCTCTGCTCAGCTGAGTATAAAAATAAAAAAATGTGACGCGATAACCTCCGAAGAGATTTTAGGCCGAGCTTCTCCAATTTGCGTCGTTCTCGTTTTAATTTTTCCTACAAATTGGCGGGACGAGACCTACTTGTCTTATGCCGACTCCAAACGGCATCTGCAAGACAGATGAGTTTTCACTGAGAGCTTTTCATGGCACAAATACACTCGGAGTGCTTGCCAAACACTGCCGAGAGACGACCCCGCTTAGAAAAATTTCTACTAATTGAAAAACCTTGTTTCTAAAATTTTGATGTTGCTTTGCCCGGGGCGTGAACCCAGGATCTTCGGTGTGGTAGGCGGAGCACGCTACCATTACACCACGGCGGCCGCCTATATAATTTATTTTCGATTAATTACGCTTCATTACTGCTATCAGACATGTGTTTATTTCTCACAATAAACAGCTGTTGATTTTGGTGGTACCACCTTGGAGATTTTTTTGTAGGATATCAACTGGAAAACTTAAAATTTCTCAAAGGTTGGATAGTGATTAGAGAATGAAGTTGGATATCAACTCAAGAACTATAGCATTTTCAGGTCAAATGAAACTTTTTTCATTTCAAATGAATCTTTTTTCATTTCAAATGAACCTTTTTTCATTTCAAATGAACCTTTTTTCATTTTGAATGAAACTTTTTTAATTTTAAATGAAACTTTTTTCATTTTAAATGAAACTTTTTTTGATTTTTAAGGGTTTTTTCATGACCTACTATAGCATTTTCAGGTCAAATGAAACTTTTTTCATTTCAAATGAATCTTTTTTCATTTCAAATGAACCTTTTTTTCATTTTAAATGAAACTTTTTCATTTTAAATGAAACTTTTTTCATTTTAAATGAAACTTTTTTCATTTCAAATTAAACTTTTTTCAAGTCAAAAGAAACCATACTACTAAGGTAATTGTCAATATATTTATATCGTACTTTATAACAGTGGAGAGATCTTTTTTACTATGCTGAAAAACATAACCGTAAAAAGTGATCTTTTCTACTCTATGGCGCAGTTGCATTGCACTTCACTCGTTTGGGCCTTTGAAAACATATATATTTGTTTTTATTCCATTATTTTTCATTGTATATTGTATTTAAATGTAATACTTAGAATATATATATTAGAATGGGTCGATTGATTAACCGATATCGCGCCATCGATTTTTCGATAGGATTTGGAGTCAGCAAAAAAAGTTTTACTACGCATACCCAAAAAAATAATTTTCGAGCCTGCGAAATTTCATTTTTTTTACTTTTTTTGACTTTTATTTTTAAGGGTTTTTTCATGACCTACTAAAAAAATGTTCGGAAATTAAGCTTCCTTTAAACTATTCTGAACTATTTAGTTGTAGTGCGAATAAAACAAAGTTTATTCCACCTTACGGCCCAACGTTTCGCCAAATTTCCTTGGCCTCATCAGGGCCGTAATATTTTTAGATGTGGAGGTTGACAAAATTACAAATGAAAAATAAATAAAATTTACAAAAATTACACCATTAATTACATAGAAAATCGGTACGATCGATTTGTGGTACACTTCGTCACATTAAACACTATGAACACTATAAAATTTTCATTTGATTGTATAATTTTCATGTATACCAACGTTTTTAGCGGACGTTTTTGGGTCGGACAAGGTATACATATGAAAATTTTTTTAGTAGGTCATGAAAAAACCCTTAAAAATCAAAGTCAAAAAAAGTAAAAAACAAATGAAATTTCTCAGGTTCGAAAATTATTTTTTTGGGTATGCGTAGTGAAACTTTTTTTGTTGACCACAAATCCTATCGAAAAATCGATGGCGCGATATCGGTTAATAAATCGACCCGTTCTAATATATATATTCTAAGTATTACATTTAAATACAATATACAATGAAAAATAATGGAATAAAAACAAATATATATGTTTTCAAAGGCCCAAACGAGTGAAGTGCAATGCAGTGAAGATCACTTTTTACGGTTGTGTTTATCAGCATAGTTAAAAAAGATCTCTCCAAAGTTATAAAGTACGATATAAATATATGGACAATTACCTTAGTAGCATGGTTTCATTTGAGTTGAAAAAAGTTTCATTTGAAATGAAAAAAGTTTCATTTAAAATGAAAAAAGTTTCATTTGAAATGAAAAAAGTTTCATTTAAAATGAAAAGTTTCATTTAAAATGAAAAAAGGTTCATTGGAAATGAAAAAAGTTTCATTTGACTTGAAAAAAGTTTCATTTGACCTGAAAATGCTATAAAAAATTTTCGGAAATTAAGTTTCCTTTAAACTATTCTGATCTATTTCGTTGTAGTGCGAATAAAATAAAGTTTATTCCACCTTACGGCCCAACGTTTCGCCAAATTTCCTTGGCATCATCAGGGGCGTAATATTCTTAGATGTGGACGTTGACAAAATTACAAATTAAAATTAAATAAAATTTACAAAAATTACACCATTAATTATATAGAAAATTGGTACCATCGATTTGTGGTACACTTTGTCACATTAAACACTATGAACACTATAAAATTTTCATTTGATTGTATAATTTTCATGTATACCAACGTTTTTAGCGGGCGCTTTTGGGTCGGACGTATGAAATTTTTTTTAGTAGGTCATGAAAAACCCTTAAAAATCAAAGTCAAAAAAAGTAAAAAAAAAAAAATGAAATTTCGCAGGCTCGAAAATTATTTGTTTCGGTTTGCGTAGTGAAACGTTTTTTCCTGACCCCAAATCCTATCGAAAAATCGATGGCGCGATATCGGTTAATAAATCGACCCATTCTAATATATATATTCTAAGTATTAGATTTAAATACAATATACAATGAAAAATAATGGAATAAAAACAAATATATATGTTTTCAAAGGCCCAAACGAGCGAAGTGTAATGTAACTACGCCATAGAGTAGAAAAGATCACTTTTTACCGTTATGTTTTTCAGTAGAGTTAAAAAAGATCTCTCTACAGTCCACATGCTCTACTATATAGTTTGTATAAGTAATGTTTCTGTCAATACCTTGCTATCGTTCTATGTTGTTTGGTAAGACGTTGGTCAAAGAGAAAAGCACAATACAGAGGATTCAACCGATGTGTTAGTTGGTGTCAGACAGTGAATAGGAAATACGTTCACATCATGCTCTTTGGTTCCTTCTACGTTGCTTTATTCCTACGTTATTAACGAAGTAAGTAAGTTAAGTAAGTAAGTAAGTATTTACGAAGTATATGTAGAAGAAGAATATGCTTTATATATAAGAGTAGATACAAGTAAAAAATATAGATGCTTATTTTAAGTGGGTGGTTAAACTGTAGTATATAAGTTGCCTAGCGCATAACCCTGCTACGTTATCTGTTAAAAATTGTGGCTGAGCGACTGCCGCAGGCGTCCGCAGTCAACCATATTTTTTCTTTCAAACAAAATGAATTTATCATGAATTTTAATTGAATTATTGAATGTATATGTACCTTTTATTTGTAAGCTAAGCCGGTGGTAGCAGCAGATATAACCACCGCCACCATCGTCATCAAAACACCGCCATCACCACCACAGCTATATCCCGCCAGGAAAAGCAGGTACCACCATCATCAGCCTAACATCGCCAACCCAGCCGTACCCACAGCCACATACCAAAAAGGTAAGGTGCATTTATACTGTCACCCCCTTAAACAGTGGTCCTTCGAGCTGCACATACCATTTCGTATATATACATATATAGCAATAGCCCCATATTGCAAAACTCGGTACGGTATATGTGCAAAGCATAAGAAGAAAAACTCGATTAGAGCTACAGTGGGCACGCTTGATAAAACTACCCCTCAAATTTTATTGCGACAAATCTCTTAATAATTTAAAATTTTCTCATTTTAAATTAAAATATCTCTTGTCGTTAATTAAATATATTGCACAACCTCTGCTAACTTCTGATTTCTCCCCATTTAAATTAATATAAAACGCAAAAAACATTTGTAAATCTCCATACTTGCGTATACATACATACGGATATACAAAAGAAGGTGAAATAAAATCTCGTGCACATTGGTACAAGAGTGGTGCAGCTGTAAATTCTCAATCCCCATTAAGAATTTCGATAAGCTACTTATTTCTCTCGCCTCAAAGCCTCTACAGTCCAACAAATCGAAGTTAAATAAGACTCCTCTAAGTCACACCGAAAACACAAAAAAAAAAAAAAAAAGACACATTTTTTAGATAATCTCATACGAATTAATTTCACGTATCAAAATTATAATAATTTTCCCCCCAAAAAAATTTTTTAAAACGTATATACACATATATCTCACATAATTTTTCCCACGTATATTTAAACCACCCTCATATACATATATTAAATATAGTGCAAACGCAGCACAGTGGTTTTCTCAGTCTCACCCTCAAATAAATTTAACTTAAAAACTTTTTTTTGGTTTTGAAAATTATTTTCTCTTGCTATTTAACGTGAATATATAAACGTAACTCCCTCACATAGTTAAAAGCAAATACTCTCTCTTCAAAAAAAAAAGTTTTCTCTCTGAAGTTAAATTTTTTGTTAATTCTCAACTCCAAGGGTCATAAAACAAAGCTCAAAAATGAGTGACGATGAAACCAAACAAAGTGGTTCCAAAACTCAAGGAGTTAAAAGATTTAAAATCTCGTCTGCCCCAAAAAAATTTATTTCCGAAACAGACAATTTCATGGAATATTGTGCTCGGTTTAGGTCGATGTCCCTCCAAGACAACACTGAGTCTTCTCTCAACATAAAAAACTCGAATATAGAAAAATACTGGAATCGAGTCCAACACGTCTTCGATAAAATTGTTGAAACCCCAGATCAAGACCTGCCCGAAGATTTTCCAACATCTGCTAATAGCAAATACAGGTCCTGTCTCATAGCGTACGAAGACACGAAAGCCCAGATCGAAGACCAGCTTCAGTTGCTTAAACAAGCAAATGCCCCCGCTCCCCCTACCGTCACACCAGGTCCATCCGACAACTCCGGTATTTCGCTAAAAATCCCTCCCTGCGATACCGAAATATTTTATGGTGGTTATGAAAAATGGCCCTCATTTCGTGACATGTTCACAGCCGTTTATATTAACTATCCCAAACTCTCCCAAGCGCAAAAATTGTATCACCTCAGATACAAAACCCAAGGAAAGGCAGCTCAAATAGTCAATCAATTCCCCTTGACTGACGACAACTTTGCCTTAGCGTGGAAAGCCCTAAAGGCCCGATACGAGAACAGACGAGTTCTCGTAGATAATCAAATACGGGCCCTGATGAATTTAAAAACTTACACTACGGAAAACAGTGAAGACATCCAAAAATTGCAATCCTCAGTAAATAATTGTCTTCAGATTCTCGCCACGCAACAGGTGTCCACAGATAACTGGGACCCCATACTTATTTATCTCGTTACCTCTAAACTCCCTGAAAATACAGTCACGTTATGGGAGCAGTCTCTGACTTCAAGAAGAGAACTTCCTAACTGGTCCCAAATGTACCAGTTCCTCACAACTCGATATGAAGTCGTAGAGCGAGTCGATCAATGGCGACCAAATAAATTTAAAGCCACCCCACAAGCTAGGCCATCATTCAAACCCCAGCAGTCGCATCCCTTTCAAAATAGATCGACCTCCCACACCCAGTATCATGTGACAGAGCATCGGACAATGTACAAGTGCGCTATGTGTAAAACCTCATCTCACCCCCTTATAGGTTGCTTCAAATTTAAGAAGCTGTCGACCTCTGATCGCAGAAGGTTTGTGAGAGAAAACAATATGTGTTTCAATTGCCTCTCTCAGTCACACATATTGAAAGACTGTTCCAGTACTCAAACTTGCAATCAATGTCAAGATCGGCACAACCCAGTTCTTCACGAAGACACATCTCAAGCGCCGAAAAGACAACCCTCAAGATTGCAAAGGACAGCCTCACAAGCCACGATCACGAATTCCACAGTCTCACCCGGTAATACTCCCGATCAAGCCAATGCTCTGGATGAAAGCCCTTCATGCTCGCAGAAAAGCCAAGTGCAATCGTTTTATTCCGAAAACGATTGTGAAATAATTTTACCCACGGCTATCGTTCCCGTAGAGCATAAAGGAGAAATTTTTAAACTAAGAGCTCTTGTGGATCAGGGATCTGAACGAACCTTTATCTCTACCAGAGCCCAAGATAGACTCAAGCTCCCATTCAAACCCTCTAGATTTGAAATATCAGGGATGGGCGGCAAGGTAGTTCAGACCTCAAACAAATTGTGCTCTCTGACTTTGGTATCCCCCGATTTTAAAACCAGAATAAGTGCAGAGGCAATAGTATTACCCCGGCTAACAAAAATGCTCCCCTCGCTTAAGCTCACTAGTGAGCTTCAAGCAAAATGGGCACACCTCAATCTCGCAGACTCGAACTGTCACTCCCCCTCGCAAATAGATCTCGTCCTAGGCAGTGATGTAATACCGGAAATCATCCAGAATGGCGTTTCTGCATGCAAGTGTCAGAAGTGACGAACGAAGATCTTAACTCTCTATTGCGAAAATTCTGGGAATTGGAGGAAGTTCCCACCAAACCCCAAATAACCCCAGAAGACAAGTTTTGCGAGAATTTCTACGCAGCCACAACCTCACGCGATGATAACGGTCGTTATATCATAAGGCTGCCGTTTAAACCCAGCTTCCCAGAGTCAATCTCATTATCCCACTCTCGGTCTTCAGCTCTAAGCCAGTTTCTTGGAATGGAGAGAAGTCTGCAGAAGAAAGGGGACTTAAAGACTCAATATGATAGTGTCCTAGAAGAATACCTCACCCTCGATCATATGGAGAAAACCGGCTCCTATGAAAAATTTGACGGAGGAAAATGCCTCTCATTTTATCTTCCTCATCACGCAGTTGTCAAACCCGAGAAAAAGACATCAAAGGTGCGGGTCGTGTTTAACGCCTCAAAAAAGTCGGCATCTGGACATGCGCTCAACGACGTTCTTTATACCGGCCCTACCCTCCAACCCGATCTGGTGCTTCTGATTCTCAAATGGAGGACATATCAGTTTGTTTTCAACGGAGACGTAGAAAAAATGTATCGTCAAATTATAATGCACGAAGACGATAGAGACTATCAGAGGATCGTCTTTCGCTCATCTCCGAGCGACCCCATAAAAGACTATCGCCTGAAAACAGTCACATTTGGTGTGAACTGTGCCCCCTACCTCGCCATACGTACTCTTCACCAACTGGCCAAAAATGTAGAAGAAACTTTTCCCAAAGCCGTCCCTGTCTTGACCAAAGAAACATATGTAGATGACATTCTCTCTGGCAGCCATGAAATTCTCTCTGCTGAAACATCTCTCTCCCAAGTCATCCAAGTGTTAGCGTCAGCAGGATTTCCATTAAGGAAAATAACGGCCAATCACCCCAGTATAATAAAAAACATCAAAGAAGAGGACTTGCTAGATACTAATCTTTTGGAATTCGAGAAAGCAAGCAACACCAAAACTCTCGGCATACAGTGGAACGCTCTGACCGACACGTTTTCGTATACAGTGGACTCAATACCCCTCTCGTCCGCTAGTACAAAACGACAAATTCTCTCCTCGGTCGCAAAACTTTTTGACCCCGCAGGGTGGCTTACGCCGATTATGATTCAGGCCAAGATTTTACTCCAAGAGCTATGTATAGACGGAACTGGCTGGGACGAACCAGTGAAGCCCCTCCGCTTCTCTAAATGGACGCAGTTCGCAAAAATTTACCCAACATCTCAGATATAAAGATACCTCGATGGGTTGACTATATCCCGAACCAGCAGGTTGAACTGCATGGCTTCTGCGATGCGTCAGAAAAGGCATATTGCGCCACTATATATCTGAGAACAACCCACGGTGCCACCACGTCGTCCCACCTTCTGGTCGCTAAAGGCAAGGTTGCCCCTCTTCACACTAACAGTCTTCCAAGACTAGAACTATGTGCAGCTCTACTCCTTGCCCGACTAATCGCCGTCGTAAAATCCCATCTCTAGCTCTCTCTTAAAAATCTTTACATGTGGTCTGACTCGGAAATTGTGTTAGCATGGCTCGAAAAGCCTCCCCACGCTTGGAAAACTCTCGTATCCAATCGAACAGCTGAAGTTATGGATCTCGTCGGAAGTGCCTCCTGGAAGCATGTAGGCAGTCGCGACAATCCAGCAGACATGGGCACTAGAGGATGCAAACCCATGGACTTGGCAAATTCTTCGCTGTGGTGGAATGGCCCTCCGTGGCTGACCCAGCCCCCCGAAGCTTGGCCAAACCCATCTACCCGCAGCATCAACCCGCCTGAAATGCGTCGAGTCGAAGCACTATACTCAGCTGAAGATGACCCCGATGTATTGGATCGATTTTCCTCTTTCCCTCGCGCCCTCAGGGTCATGGCATATGCTTTTAGGTTCATTAATAATCTCAAGGACCGAATACGAGGCATTAAACCCGCTCACACTCCCTCTCTGTCTCATGAAGATCTCCGCAAAACGAAAAATAAACTTATGACGTTAACGCAAACCCGATATTTTGCTCGCGAAAGAGCATGCTTAGAAAATGCAAAACCCATTGATAAAAGAAGCTCTCTACTAACCCTCAACCCATACCTCGATGAAAACGGGCTCCTCAGGGTTCATGGTAGATTAGTTCATTCGACGTTGACTTACAATGAAAAACATCCCGTTATTAGCCCAGAAAAATCTAGATTCGCTGTCCTCTATATACAGTATCTTCACGAACTTCTCCTCCACGCCGAAATACGTCTAATGCAGCAATGCCTCAGACAGGATCTCTATATTCCACGACTCAAACCCCTCATAAAGAGATGCATACATCAGTGCAAAACTTGTACCCTCCACAAGCAGCAAGTGCGATCGCAAATCATGTCGGCCTTGCCCCCGGAACGATGCACATACGCTCCGCCTTTTACCACTACCGGTGTCGACTTTGCGGGGCCTTTTCAAATAAAAGCCTCCTTGCTAAGGTCTCACACCTTACTGAAAGGCTACGTGGCCGTTTTTGTCTGTTTCGTGACAAAAGCTGTCCACCTTGAGCTGTGCTCGGACCTAACAACAAATGCCTTTCTCGCAGCATTTGCTCGCTTCGTCGGACGTCGTGGATATCCTGCCACAATGATGAGTGACAACGGCAAAACGTTTATTGGAGCTAAAAGAGCGACGGAAAAAGAGTTCGTTGACTTCATGAAGACTGCCTCTCAAGAAGTAATCGCAAAATACTCTCCCCAGGGCATTAATTGGAAATTCATTCCGCCCGGAGCTCCCCACATGGGCGGCTTGTGGGAGTCTGCAGTGAAGATTTTCAAACTGCACTTCAAGAGGACTGCAGGAGCCCACAAGTTCACATTTGAAGAATTTACCACCCTCTTGGTAAGAATTGAAGCCGTATTAAGCTCTCGTCCTATCTCACCTTTATCCCAAGATCCCACAGAGTTTACCGCGCTGACCCCCGGCCACTTTCTCCGAGGTAGCCCCCTCCTCGCTATCCCTGAAGTGGATCACGCGGATTTATCTCTTATAAACCGATGGGACAGGGTAAAAAGCTTACATCATCAGTTCAGCAAAAGGTGGAAGGAAGACTACCTAAAGGATCTCCAAAAAAGGCAGAAGTGGAAAAATCGACAACCCGAACCCAAGGTCGGTGAGTGTGTCTGCATTCACGACGGCTCATTCCCCCGACTGAATGGCGCCTTGGACGTATTGAAAAAATACATCCCGGACCTGACGGCCATGTACGTGTTGTTGACGTTCGTACTCAAACCGGCACCCTCACACGACCACTTGTCAAGCTCTGTTTCCTCCCTCAGACTGAAAGCCCACCCTCTCGGGCAACCCCGGAGAATTCGTAGCTACTCTCAAACCACCTCTGTCCACTCTTACCACATCACCGTCACTAATATGTCGTATTTTGCAACATAATGCCAGCTGAAATCCACTGTATCAGTATTTCTCTCCACTAAAATACTTTTACAGATCGCTATGGATCGTGCAAATCAGTCGTCGTCACGAAGACCAGTGCGGTCGGAGATCGTTGCTCCCAACCGCGCCAATGAATCACGCAGCTCGACACTAATAACGGATTACCGACGGTGCCGCATATGCACCCGTCAGCACGCTCTTCGGAACTGCGTCATATTCAAAAAAATGAAACCACCCCAGAGATGGATGCTTGCACGAGCCCATGAGTTTTGCCTGAATTGCTTGGCATTATCTCACATCACCAGCGAGTGCAGCTCGTACGACAGATGCCGGATCTGTGGAGCGCGACATCACTCCCTACTCCATCGTCGGGACGCTACCCCAAGCGCCCAGCGCGCCATCCAGGCACCCCGGCCTGGCAGATCCGCCGTACCGGCACCCCCTGCCGCCACCGGGCAACCCCGTTCTCGCCCGGGAAACAACATTCCCTCAGCAGCACCCAGCATCGCACGACGCACCATTCGATGCACCGCACAAGGGCTGCCGACCGCCAACGCTAGAGGAAGAGTGTCCCAAATCCTCGTGCGAGATGCATTGCGGACCCTTAAGGAGCTACAGGAGGCTCTAGCCGCTGAACGCGCCTAGGGCGGGGACGATGGCTGAGCGACTGCCGCAGTCGTCCGCAGTCAACCATATTTTTTCTTTCAAACAAAATGAATTTAAATGAATTTATCATGAATTTTAATTGAATTATTGAATTTATATGTACCTTTTATTTGTAAGCTACATACATGTAAAAATGTATACTAGAATTATATATACATTGAATATGTATAGCCATCATGATCCTTAATAGTCATCACTTATACTCATCAGTTGAGGTAAGTTTTATACCAATTTGTATTTCGCCCCTCTGGAAACCCCAACTAATGAGTTGACAGTGACATGTACGTATGTACATATATATATATTTGTTTTGACATTTCTTTTTACATTTTTTTTTATTCATTCCAAACTCTTTACCATCTCGGTGTGCCAGCAAAAATTTTGTAAAATCTTTAAGTTCAAAGAAATAATTCTTTAAAGTTGAAAAAACCCCAGTTGCCGTTTTATTTAATTGGAAATCTAAGTTCAGTGCAAAGAGTGAATACCTTACTCGTTTCTAACGAGTATTAAAGTGAATTGTTACCAACCGCTCCAGCAAACCATAACCAAATCATATTGCCGGTAGTAGCAGCAGATATAACCACCGCCACCATCGTCATCAAAACACCGGCATCACCACCACAGCTATATCCCGCCAGGAAAAGCAGGTACCACCATCATCAGCCTAACATCGCCAACCCGGCCGTACCCACAGCCACATACCAAAAAGGTAAGGTGCATTTATACTGTCACCCCCTTAAACAAAAATTGAAACGATCAAAAGGCAGGGCTAAACTAAGCCGACCTTAACTGCAGCTTAAATTCACAAAGAAAATTTAAGCAAAAATTTTGCCTACAATGTGCCTAATTAGAAATAGTTGTATTAAAGAAAAATTTGATAAATACTTAGCGTTATAAAGTACGATATAAATATATTGACAATTACCTTAGTAGTATGGTTTGATTTGACTTGAAAAACGTTTCATTTGAAATGAAAAACGTTTCATTTAAAATGAAAAAAGTTTCATTTAAAATGAAAAAAGTTTCATTTAAAATGAAAAGTTTCATTTAAAATGAAAAAAGTCTCATTTAAAATGAAAAAAGTTTCATTTAAAATTAAAAAAGGTTCATTTGAAATAAAAAAAGTTTCATTTGACTTGAAAAAAGTTTCATTTGACCTGAAAATGCTATATCTGGTTTAAAAATAATTGACAATGATAATGATGGTGGATATCACTTCCGGAACTAGATATATATTTCGCTGGAGAATTTTTTTCACGTTTGTTGGGAAAACAAAATCCAGCTGTTGCCGTATCTAAAAATTATCTAGATAAAAAAAAACAATGTTGCCGTATCTAAAAATTATTTAGATAATAAAAAAACCAATGTTGCCGCACAAAAAAAGTTCCCCAAAGGCGGCCTTAAACTGTGACTGAAAAACTGCTCAGTAGTTAAAATTTGACCAGAGTTTAAGCAAACTTAGTTTAAGCTTAGCTTACCAACTACTGAAAACCGGGCCTAAGTGCACAAACATATATATGTACACACATACAAACATACCAAAAATAGAGGCGCCTTTTCTATTTTGTGGTAACTTTTTTCGAATATATACATACATACATTTATCCGTATTATGGTGGCCACAAGAAATCAATTTTAGATTTTCCGCTGGGGAACCCCCATAAAATATGCCAATGGATTAGAAAGTGATACATACAAAGTCTCAGGCCAATCCGATAATGTTAACACGTGCCTCATTGAAGTCAAAGTTAGGAAAAACAGCGATTTTTCTGAAATTTTTTTTTTGTTTCGTCAGTAAAAGTGAAACCATTTATGCCAGGAACTTGACTCGTACACCATTCGGCAGGTAATTTTATTTGTATTGATTTTGATCTCAATAATATTTTTATAAAACGGTTATTTTTAGCAGTATTTAGCATTTATCAGATCAGGTCATAGTGGATATCCCTAATTTTTAATTTCCATGCAAATGTCTATAGACATTACAATATTCAATGGTATACGAGTCAAGTTCCTGGCATAAATGGTTTCACTTTTACTGACGAAACACTAAAATTTTTTCTGAAAAATCTCTGTTTTTCCTAACTTTGACCTCAATGAGAGACCTTTTATCATTAACGGATTGGCCTGAAGCTTTGCAATAATCACTTTCTGATCTATTAGCATATTTTAGAAGGGTGAGCCGAAAGATAGAACAAAAATTAAAATTCACCATATACCTTGTAACCACCCTAATCGGTATTCATATGTACATCCCAGTCAAAACAATCTTGCGCGTACAATTCACAGCGAACATACACACGAACTTTTGTGTCACCTTTGCTACAATTTCACTATCATCAATTTTTCATAATGCGCCTAAAGAAGTATAACATCAAAAATGTAATAAAATAATAAATGCAAAAAACTGCTACTTAGCTAAAACATTTCAAAACAAAAGATAAACAAGTAAGGAAGGTTAAGTTCGGGTGTAACCGAACATTACATACTCAGTTGAGAGCTATGGAGACAAAATAAGGAAAATCACCATGTAGGAAAATGAACCTAGGGTAACCCTGGAATGTGGTTGTATGACATGTGTATCAAATGGAAGGTATTAAAGAGTATTTTAAGAGAGAGTAGGCCATAGTTCTATGGATGGAAGCCATTTAGGGATATCGCCATAAAGGTGGACCAGGGCTGACTCTAGAATTTGTTTGTACGATATGGGTATCAAATGAAAGGTGTTACTGAGCATTTTAAGAGGGAGTGGGCCTTAGGTCTATCGGTGGACGCCTTTTCGAGATATTGCCATTAAGGTGGGCCAGGGGTGACTCTAGAATGTGTTTGTACGATATGGGTATCAAATGAAAGGTGGTAATGAGTATTTTAAAAGGGAATGGGCTTTAGTTCTATAGGTGAACGCCTTTTCGAGAAATCGCCATAAAGGTGGACCAGGGGTGACTCTAGAGTATGTTTGTACGATATGGGTATCAAATGAAAGGTGTTAATGAGTATTTTGAAAAGGAGTGATCCTTAGTTCCATAGGTGGACGCCGTTTCGAGATATCGCCATTAGGGTGGGCCAGAGGTGACTAGAATGTTTGTACGATATGGGTATCAAACGAAGTGTTACTGAGCATTTTAAGAGGGAGTGGGCATTAGGTCTATAGGTGGACGCCTTATCGAAATATCGCCATTAGGGTGGGCCAGGGGTGACTCTAGAATGTGTTTGTACGATATGGGTATCAAATGAAAGGTGGTAATGAGTATTTTAAAAGGGAGTAATCCTTAGTTCTATAGGTGGACGCCTTTTCGAGATATCGCTATAAAGGTGGACCAAGGGTGACTCTAGAATGTGTGTACGATATGGGTATCAAACGAAAGGTGTTACTGAGCATTTTAAGAGGGAGTGGGCATGAGGTCTATAGGTGGACGCCTTTTCGAGATATCGCCATTAGGGTGGGCCAGGGGTGACTCTAGAATGTGTTTGTACGATATGGGTATCAAACGAAAGGTGTTACTGAGCATTTTAAGAGGGAGTGGGCATTAGGTCTATAGGTGGACGCCTTTTCGAGATATCGCCATTAGGGTGGGCCAGGGGTGACTCTAGAATGTTTGTACGATATGGGTATCTAACGAAAGGTGTTACTGGCATTTTAAGAGGGAGTGGGCATTAGGTCTATAGGTGGACGCCTTTTCGAGATATCGCCATTAGGGTGGGTCAGGGGTGACTCTAGAATGTTTGTACGATATGGGAATCAAATGAAAGGTGTTACTGAGCATTTTAAGAGGGAGTGGGCATTAGGTCTATAGGTGGACGCCTTTTCGAGATATCGCCATTAGGGTGGGCCAGAGGTGACACTAGAATGTTTGTACGATATGGGTATCAAACGAAAGGTGTTACTGAGCATTTTAAGAGGGAGTGGACTGTAGGTCTATAGGTGGACGCCTTTTCGAGATATCGTCATTAGGGTGGGCCAGGGGTGACTCTAGAATGTTTGTACGATATGGGTATCAAACGAAAGGTGTTACTGAGCATTTTAAGAGGGAGTGGACATTAGGTCTATAGGTGGACGCCTTTTCGAGATATCGCCATTAGGGTGGGTCAGGGGTGACTCTAGAATGTTTGTACGATATGGGTATCAAACGAAAGGTGTTACTGAGCATTTTAAGAGGGAGTGGACATTAGGTCTATAGGTGGACGCCTTTTCGAGATATCGCCATTAGGGTGGGCCAGGGGTGACTCTAGAATGTTTGTACGATATGGGTATTAAACGAAAGGTGTTACTGAGCATTTTAAGAGGGAGGGGGCATTAGGTCTATAGGTGGACGCCTTTTCGAGATATCGCCATTAGGGTGGGTCAGGGGTGACTCTAGAACGTTTGTACGATATGGGTATCAAACGAAAGGTGTTACTGAGCATTTTAAGAGGGAGTGGACATTAGGTCTATAGGTGGACGCCTTTTCGAGATATCGCCATTAGGGTGGGCCAGGGGTGACTCTAGAATGTTTGTACGATATGGGTATCAAACGAAAGGTGTTACTGAGCATTTTAATAGGGAGTGGACATTAGGTCTATAGGTGGACGCCTTTTCGAGATATCGCCGTTAGGGTGGGTCAGGGGTGACTCTAGAATGTTTGTACGATATGGGTATCAAACGAAAGGTGTTACTGAGCATTTTAAAGGGAGTGGACTTTAGGTCTATAGGTGGACGCCTTTTCGAGATATCGCCATTAGGGTAGGCCAGGGTGACTCTAGAATGTGTTTGTACGATATGGGTATCAAATTAAAGGTATTAATGAGGGTTTTAAAAGCGAGTGGCCCTTAGATGTATATGTGAAGGCGTTCTCGCGATATCGACCAAAATGTGGACCAGGTGATCCAGAAAATCATCTGCCGGGTACTGCTAATTTATTTATATATGCAATACCACTAACAGTATTCCTGCCAAGATTCCAAGGGCTGTTGATTTCGCCTTGTAGAACTTTTTCATTTTCTTATACTTAATATGGTAGGTGTCACACCCATTTTACAAAGTTTTTCCCAAAGTTATATTTTGCGTCAATAAAACAATCCAATTACCTTACCATGTTTCATCCCTTTTTTCGTATTTGGTATAGAATTATGGCATTTTTTTCATTTTTCGTAATTTTCGTTATCGATAAAGTGGGCGTGGTTATGGTCGGATTTCGGCCATTTTTTATACCAAGATGAAGTGAGTTCAGATAAGTACGTGGACTAAGTTTACTATATGGGTTTTTGCTCAAGTTATTGTGTTAACGGCCGAGCGGAAGGACAGACGGTGGACTGTGTATAAAAACTGTGCGTGGCTTCCACCGATTTCGCCCATTTTCACAGAGAACAGTTACCGTCATAGAATCTATGCCCCTAACAAATTTGAGAAGGATTAGTAAATTTTTGTTCGAATTATGGCATTAAAAGTATTCTAGACAAACTAAATGAAAATGGGCGCAGCCACGCCCATTTTGAAATTTTCTTTTATTTTTGTATTTTGTTGCATCATATCATTACTGGAGTTGAATTTTGACTTAATTTACTTATATGCAGTAAAGATATTAAATTTTTTGTTAAAATTTGAATTTAAAAAAAAATTTTTTTAAAAAGTGGGCGTGTTCTTCATCCAATTTTGCTAATTTTTATTTATCACATATATAGAAATAGTAGTAACGTTCCTGCCAAATTTCATCATGATATCTTCAACGACTGCCAAATTACAGCTTGCAAAACTTTTAAATTACCTTCTTGTAAAAGTGGGCGGTGCCACGCCCATTGTCCAAAATCTTACTAATTCTACCAATTTCATCGCTTTATCTGCCTTTGGCAATGAATTAGCGCATTTTTTCGGTTTTTCGAAATTTTCGATATCGAAAAAGTGGGCGTGGTTATAGTCCGATATCGTTCATTTTAAATAGCGATCCGAGATGAGTGCCCAGGAATCTACATACTAAATTTCATCAAGATACCTCAAAATTTACTCAAGTTATCGTGTTAACGGACAGACGGACGGACGGACGGACGGACGGACGGACATGGCTCAATCAAATTTTTTTTCGATACTGATGATTTTGATATATGGAAGTCTATATCTATCTCGATTCCTTTATATATGTACAACCAACCGTTATCCAATCAAACTTAATATACTCTGTGAGCTCTGCTGAACTGAGTATAAAAAGCTAAAGTGGCAACACTGGCGCGCACGCGTATATAAGCGTATCATAAGCGCCATTGTCGCTTGACTTATCACGCATATGTACGCTTAATAAAAATTAGCAAAATCGGAGAAGGACCACGCCCACTTTTAAAAAAAAATTTTTTTTAAGTAAAATTTTAACATAAAATTTAATATCTTTACAGTATATAAGTAAATTATGTCAACATTCAACTCCAGTAATGATATGGTGCAACAGAATACAAAAATAAAAGAAAATTTCAAAATGGGCGTGGATCCGCCCTTTTTCATTTAATTTGTCTAGGATGCTTTTAATGCCTTAAGTCGAACAAAAACTAACCAATCCTTTTGAAATTTGATAGGGGCATAGATTTTATGACGTTAACTGTTTTCTGTGAAAATGGGCGAAATCGGTTGATGCCACGCCCAGTTTTTATACACAGTCGTCCGTCTGTCCTTCCGCATGGCCATTAACACGATAACTTGAGCAAAAATCGACATATCTTTAATGAACTTAGTTCACGTGCTTACTTGAACTCACTTTATCTTGGTATGAAAAATGAACGAAATCCGACTATGACCACGCCCACTTTCTCGATATCGAAAAATGAAAAAAATGCCATAATTCTATACCAAATACGAAAAAAGGGATGAAACATGGTAAAGTAATTGGATTGTTTTATTGACGCGAAATATAACTTTAGAAAAAACTTTATAAAATGGTTGTGACACCTACCATATTAAGTAGAAGAAAATGAAGAAGTTCTGCAGAGCGAAATAAAAAACCCTTAAAATCTTGGCAGGTATTACATATATAAATAAATTAGCGGTATCCAACAGATGATGTTCTGGGTCACCCTGGTCCACATTTTGGTCGATATCTGGAAAACGCCTTCACATATACAACTACCACCACTCCCTTTTAAAACTCTCATTAATACCTTTAATTTGATACCCATATCGTACAAACGCATTCTAGAGTCAACCCTGATCCACCTTTATGGCTATATCCCTAAATGGCGTCCACCTATAGAACTATGGCCCACTCCCTCATAAAATACTCTTTAGTGCCTTTCATTTGATACACATGTCATACAAACACATTCCAGGGTTTCCCTCGGTTCATTTTCCTACATGGTTATTTTCCCTTATGTTGTCACCATAGCTCTCAACTGAGTATGTAATGTTCGGTTACACACGAACTTAACCATCCTTACTTGTTTCAAGTTAGATTTAGCTTTCTTCTCCGTTTAGCTTGAAATGTTGCGATTTAGCTTAAAGCTTTTTTTCAGCTTTGTTTTAGATTTTTTTAAGCTCTTTATAGCTTTTATCAAAATTTTAGAAAATCTAGATAAACAGTTTTATGTAGATTAAATTTTAAGAACATTGAATGAATTTGGGCTGGATTAAAAAAAAAAAAAACAAGTAAGGACGGGACTGTCTTCTTTTGTGCCGAAGACTTCATACCTTTCATGAATGGGGCTGAACAATAATTTTATCCCGTTCGTAATCTCCACATAATCGGATGTATAAGATAAGAAATATATAGTGAACAGATGTACATACCTAAACGATTTTTAAGATAAATATAAAATAAAAAATGGCAAAAAACCCCCTTATCTGAACGATCGGTTGTATGGGATATATATTATATATAGCTCCGATCGAAATGATTTTTGCATGAATTCTACTATGATATATTAGAATAAATATTACCAAGTTTAACGTTTTTATATTGGAAATTAAGGGAGAAATGGCCAAAAATCTTTCTATCTGAACGATCGGTTGTATGGGATAGGTATATACTATATACATATAGCTCCGATCAAAGTGATTTTTTCAAGAAATCTTCTATGATATATTAGAATAAATATCACCAAGTTTAACGATTTTATATTGGAAATTAAGGGAGAAATGGCTAAAAATCTTTCTATCTGAACAATCGGTTGTATATTATATATAGCTCCGATCGAATGATTTTTTCATGAAATCTACTATGATATATTAGAATAAATATCACCAAGTTTAACGTTTTTATATTGGAAATTAAGGGAGAAATTGCCAAAAATCTTTCTATCTGAACGATCGGTTGTATGGGATATATACTATCAGACCAATTCTAAATATTCTCGCGGAATTTTGTTCTCGCGGATTTTTTTATTCCCACGGAAAAATTCCTCCAATTCTGTTCTCCTAGGGAGAACAATAATTGGGGAATAGGAATTTCGAATTTTCGAAGTCAGCTGTTTTGTCAATTGAAATTTCGTTGCACATTTCTTATTTTGTTTAAAAAATTGAAAAGTTTAATTATTGTTGCAAATTTGTTCGAAATAAAATATAAACATTGCACAGTATTTATTGCATTTCATGTGGTATTCACTGAAATGAGTAATGAATTGGTGCCACAGCAACATCAACAGCGGAACATAAGAAGAAGACGGCCGCATAACACAAATCTGCCGGAGTTGCCTGCTTTCATTCAGCAAAGCAATTTTCTGGCGGCCAAGTTGAGTTGAATTCGTCCTTCATCATATGCCAAAATCTATTTAAGCCTTTTTAAAAAATCCTTGCGCAATTTCTGGATGGCTGCATCAAATTCGTATACCAAGAGTTCTACCGTTGCTTATGATATACTATTCAACTTAAAATAAAGAATATTGTGGTTGTAGTTGTTGTTGTATTAGAAGTGAGAATATTGTGGTAGAATATAAATACACCTTTTAGCACAAATTTGTACAAATAAGTGTTCTTTCTTAAAATAACCAATTTCCTTTAACTATTTTGATGCATTCCCTTTAATTTAACAAGTGAAAAAACTCCTATGAAATGGCAGAGAAATCTCCCTCTCCCTCACATTCATAATACCTACTTTTCTCCCATAACCGGTTTCCGCTTTTTCGAACATTGTTCAGGATAGGAGGAAAGGGAGAAGTGAAAAAACTCACAAGGAATTTTTATTTAGAATACGAGGAATGGGAGAAGGGAGAAAACTCGCACGGAATTTTCGTTTAGAATTGGGCTGTATATATAGCTCCGATCAATGTGATTTTTTCAAGATATCTTCTATGATATATTAGAATATATATCACCGAGTTTCACGTTTATATTTTCTAAATTGTGGCAGGAAGGACCAAAATCGTCTTATCTGAACGATCGGTTATATGGGAGATATATGTTATAGTGGTCCGATCTTACCGGATCCGACAAATGTCTAATATAATACAAAAATACATCTTTGTGCCAAATTTCATTGAGATATCTCAAAATTTGAGGGACTAGTTTGCGTTCAAACAGACAGACGGGCGGACGAACAGACGGACATGGCTATATCAACTCAGTTCGTCACCCTGATCAATTCGGTATACTTAATGGTGAGTCTATCTTCTATATTTCTCAACGTTACGAACATCGAACCAAAGTTAATGTACTATTTCATGTCCATGAAAGGTATAATTAGGGGCTAAGGAACAGATAATGTTGGCATTATGGTAGGCAGAAATCGAGGTGTAGTAATTTTATAAAGGCAACATTAACCTAATATGTATCATTTTCGTTCCGTGTGCTTGCCACTCGATTCTATGACTGTTTCATCTGCTTCGAAACCGCTTCCGAGCGAAACTGAATTTTTGATTTCAGAAACATTTAACTGGGTTTCCACATGTCGACATGTAGACGAAAGAGCTTTACAATATGCTGCGTAAAACGACGGATTCGACCCGTTGCAAATCGCATCCACATGAATGGGATAACTCCTTGTTTTGCTGTACTTATGTCAACAGGCATAGTATTTATTTGAAAGATATCGTCGGCTATAGCTCATATAAAGTAGAACTTACGTAAGGAATTATTAAAGGACATAAGGTAGAATATAACAACTTTATTATAAGGCTTATGGACCAACAAAAATAAGGCTTACTTACATAAGGCCTTATTAAAAGAAACTACTTGCTGTATTAGGACTTTATAAAAGGCGTATACATATATAGCCCACCCAAAAGCAAGCTTATGAGGTTGAATAAGGATTGGTGTACCATAGTATTACCTTATTATAAGTTTATTGCACATATAAAATTGCTTGCCCTTATAATAAGACACCATTTGACTCAGTCCATGCTAGCACAATGCGTATTGGAGACTTGACATTCATCCACAGAACATAATATCCATGCGTGGTTCCAGAGGGGGGGGGGGGGGGGGGGGGGACTTTTTTTTTTGTATTGACTGTAATGAAGTATATAATACAAATCTACATACTAGTTTCTTATCACCAAAACGGATTTTTACAATTTTTTTCTTGCTTTTTTACGTTCTAGGGGGGGGGGGGGGGGGGGGGGGGGGGAGAGCTTTTTTTAAATATATGTAATAATAACGTAAAAAAGCAAAAATTAGTAAAAATCCGTTGTGTGGTTAGAAACTACTATGTAGATTTGTATTATATACTTCATTACAGTCTATACAACAAAAAGCACCAGGGCCGGATGGATTGACCCCGGTACAGCTCCAGCAAGCAATCGAGCTGAGCTCTGAAGACACTCGAGAGGTTAATAGACTCCTCATTAAGAAAGTCCTTGGAGGGAAAGTTATCTACATCCCAGCATGCGTATATGAAAGGAAAGTCCACGGAGACGGCCTTGCATGCAGTTGTCTCCCAGATCGAGAAATCATTGGCGTTCAAGGACTTCACACTCATAGCTTTCCTCGACATTGAGGGAGCTTTTAGCAACGTTACGCCCTCTGCGATAATTGATGCACTAATCGGCTTGGGGCCGATTCGGGGCTAGTGAAACTTGTTCAGCAGTTACTATTGCGAAGAAAGGTTCATTCCGACCTGGCTGGTTCAACGGTGGCAAACACATACGGAGAGGCACCCCGCAGGGGGGGGGGGGGGGGGTACTTTCTCCACTTCTATGGGTTGCCACACTTAATGAGCTCTTGGTTCTTCTTGAGAAGGACGAATGCGGCAAGGTAATCGCATATGTAGATGACCTCGAGCTGTTAGTTAGCGGGAAGTTTCCGCAGACACTATGCGATTGAATGCAAGGACTCTGCCAAATACCTAGGAGTAATTTTTGATAGAAAACTATCCTGGAGGAAAAACGGTCAGGAGTGTGTGAGGAAAGCAACGGTGACACTGTACAGCTGTAGAGGAGCTGTTGCACGAAGATGGGGACTATCGCCGGATATTACCCTGTGGCTCTACACTGCTGTGGCTAGACCAATCCTTCTATGCGGGGCTTTGGTCTGGTGGACGAGCTTAGATACAAAATCGGACCTACGAGTATTCCAGAAGGTACAAAGAAGTGCTCTAGTCTGCGTGGCGGGTGCTCTACGCACCACCCCTGCGGAGGCGCTGGATACTCTTTTTAATGTGTTGCCAACAGATTTAATGGCAAAGCAATGTGTGGCCTTTTCTGCTCTACGGCTGCGGGAGTTATCCGGCTGGAGAGACAATGTGGTTAGCCATGCAGCCATCCTTAAGAATCTGGATTCGCCTTCGGCGGACAATTGCGGTCCGACTGTATTTTTCGATATCAAATACGAGGTTGTTATCCCGGATAGGAATTATTTGTCGAAGGAGCCGCCGGACCTGAGCGATAGGCTGCAGATATATATTGACGGCTCCAAACTGCATAAAAAGGTGGGCAGCGGGGTCTTTGCACCTCAACTAGGGGGGAATATTTCCTTTAGCCTTCCCGATCATTGCAGCGTCTTTCAGGCGAAAGTGGCTGCTATAAATGGGGCCGTTGATCACCTGAGGAATGATGTTCACGGCTATAATAAAATTTATATTTACTCTGACAGCCACGCTGCACTAAAAGCGCTTGGATCGGACACATGTAAGTCCAGGACAGTGGAGAAGTGCCGCAAATCTCTTAACGAGATCGCTGAGCAAACTTCTCTCAGTCTGGTATGGGTACCTGCACACCCGGAAATACTGGGCAATGAGATGGCTGACGAACTTGCAAGATGGGGCACATTCGTTCCGCTTTCGTCGTCGTGGAAGGGATTGAGCATGCCGCTCGCTATCCATAAGCTCACTTTGAAAGGAGACGCGAGACGCACAAGAAATCTCCTACTTCTTGGAAGGGGGGGACATATCTCTGGTGGTTGGACTTATAACCTGCCACATAGCAATCGGGAAGCATGCACAACGGCAGGCTGCTCCTTTTAATGTTTACTGCAGGAGCTCCAAAGACGAAGAGGAGATCGAAACAGTCAAGCATTTTCTGTGCGACTGTCCTGCGCTTTGGCGCAAGAGGAAGAAATCTGGCTAAGTTTGAACCTCAGAAATTCCTGACATTTGCTTAATCAACCTGTTGGTTTGAGTAGGGAGAGATCCACGTGGTATCACAATGGGACCTTTTGGGCCTAAATGCACTAGTTAGTGCTCGCACCGGTGGCCACTCTAACCTAACCTAACCTTAATCAGCAAGGTCTCTAATACACGACGACTTTTCTATTTCGGTGTAATTTAAGAGGCTACGAGGCTGCAAAACACTAAAATTGAAACAATTTCATTCATTGGAATGAAACGAGAAATAAGTTGATTTATAATCATGTCCAATACTGGATAAAATATGTTCACTTTTAACAAACTTTCCGTATCTAGGAGACACTGATCTTCGCAAAGCTCATCAAAATGACGTTTTACCTTCCTCTGACGAGTTTTAGGAAATTCAGGGGTGATGGACCATTTTTTTGCACACTATTTGCTTTAATTTTTAATTTTTAAAATTTATTTTGATACCTTTTCAATTCTAGATAACTTTTCAAACATTTTAAGGCATTTGAAAGATCGGCGGCTTTAGACTGAAGTGCTTTAGAGGCTGCATCGATATTAAGTAGGATTTTGCAATGAAAAACCAATAACAATGCAAAATTGTAGTTTTCGATCTTCTTCTCGAGTGAAACAGCTTCATTTCTTTTCGTTAGCGCTTGTTGGACTGCAACAAACTGAACTTTTAAAGCAAACATTGCGTCATAACGTCCTACCCATCTAGTAGGGGTTAATGTTTTTAATGTTATTGAAGTTGAAGACTCACTTTCTTTATAAGATGGAAAACTGGATAAAATATTCCATCTTTTGATACTATGCCCAAAAAAATTATAAATTTGTTAATTGTTTCAAAAAATGTTGCATATCAATAACCTCTCTCACTGCATCATTGAGTACTAGATTTAAATTATGAGCAGCACAGTGAACATAACGAAAGGCTAAATGACACGTTGAAAGTGTTAGAGTAACATCAAGGAGCCTAAAAAGTATTTGGCGTGAAAAAGATTTTTCTTTTTTCATCATAGACTATTGCTCTTCATTGAGTGTTCCATGTAGCCGCCACTGTTGATATGTAAGACAGGAATCCAGATGAAGTTTTATTGTCTCGTGTCATTGTAATGCATCCGCAATATGTTTCCAGTCGTCGTCGCCCTCAATCGAAATATTTTGTATTTTCTTAGATGCCCCATTTGCAAATAACCAACAAGGTTCACAATACGCTTTCTGAAGTATTAAAGAATAGGATAGCCATGTACGTTCAAGTTTCACGCCAGACTTGGAAACAATATAGTAATGTTTTTCTAGATCTATTGTCACTATCTTTTATGAAAGGGCTGTTAGCTTTACAATATCCGTTTTCAATGCCAAACCTTTTCACTTGATCAGTTAGTTCTTTAAAATTACCCTTATCAGTAACATATGACGAAGATACAATATTGTTCATGCTAAAATATATGTAGTTCTCTTTAATGTTTGCTAGTACATTGTTGTGGTTGTTCTGGATGTGGATAGTCACTGGCGTTGGACGCTGAATTTGATAATTCTGGTATACTTTTAGTTAGGTCCAATTCTTTACATTAAGTCATAATTTTTCAAGTATTGATTAATTTTAGGTAGCTTTTTATTTTTTTCTTCAGTCTCCTTCGTCCTCTTTCATTTTTCGCCCCCCACTTGAATATTTTCTGGAACTAGACATTTGAATACCTAATACTATGTACAAACACACACCAAATTGGCAATTTATGCCGCAATTTACTACGCAATTTATCATATAATAAAATGTAATAATAAATTGCCAATTTAAAAACAAATAAGGAAGGCCAAGTTCGGGTGTAACCGAACATTACATACTCAGCTGAGAGCTTTGGAGACAAAATAAGGGAAAATCACCATTTAGCAAAAAGAACCTAGGGTAACCCTGGAATGTGTTTGTATGACATGGGTTTCAAATGGAAGGTATTAAAGAGTATTTTAAAAGGGAGTGGGCCATAATTCTATAGGTGGACGCCATTTCGGGATATCGCCATAAAGGTGGACGCCATTTCGGGATATCGCCATAAAGGTGGACCAGGGGTGACTCTAGAATGTGTGTTGTACGATATGGGTATCAAATGAAAGGTATTACTGAGCATTTTAAGAGGGAGTGAGCCTTAGGTCTATCCGTGGACGCCTTTTCGAGATATTGCCATTAAGGTGGGCCAAGGGTGACTCTAGAATGTGTTTGTACGATATGGGTATCAAATGAAAGGTGGTAATGAGTATTTTAAAAGGGAATGGGCTTTAGTTCTATAGGTGAACGCCTTTTCGAAAAATCGCCATAAAGGTGGACCAGTAGTGGAATTCACTAACTTTTTTAACGATATTTGCCATCGCTTTATTTGCGAATCGATAACTATAACGATTTCGTTATTCAGTAACTATTTTGTATCGATATTCGTTTATCGACGATCAGTGCTGTTGTTAAATAAACGGCAAGTAAATTGGCTGCGTTAAAAATCACGATATTATTTGTGGCAATTTTAGTTAAAAAAGAAAATCGGAACTTTAATTAAATACTTTCAAACACGAAAAGCTGCTTTTTAAATCAAATGCCATTTGAGTACTTGGCGTACATTTTATCACAATATGAAGAATTACTAAGTCCATCTCTTCTTAGAGAAGTAGATAACCCATTCCACTTGAATGCAATGGAGCTTCGAATGCTGTACCGACTAACCCCAGACTTGGCTCATGATATTATTTCTCAACATGATGGTCAATTAATGAGTACAAGAATAACTACGATATCAACAGAGAAAAACAAAGAAATTAATACCGCATTTACTTACCTTTTGTTAAAATATGTATAAACTATTAAAAGCAGTTAGTATACGGAATTTATTTATTTTTTTCGCAATTTTAGGTTTCGTTAAGCTGTGCTGCCACCTTTCTACTATTAAAACGAAATTTAAATGCCATTTATTTCGATTCGTTAAAACTAAGTTAGAGAATAGTACAATCGATAAGGCAAGCGACAAAATCGTTAATTAAAATCTCGACAAATCGCATCGTTATAAGTTAGTGAATTCCACTACAGGGGTGACTCTAGAATGTGTGTTGTACGATATGGGTATCAAATGAAAGGTGTTAATGAGTATTTTAAAAGGGAGTGGGCCTTAGTTCTATAGGTGGACGCCTTTTCGAGATATCGCCATAAAGGTGGACCAGGGGTGACTCTAGAATGTGTGTTGTACGATATGGGTATCAAATGAAAGGTGTTAATGAGTATTTTAAAAGGGAGTGGGCCTTAGTTCTATCGGTGGACGCCTTTTCGAGATATCGCCATAAAGGTGGACCAGCGGTGACTCTAGAATGTGTTTGTATGATATGGGTATCAAATTAAAGGTATTAATGAGGGTTTTAAAAGGGAGTGGCCCTTAGTTGTATATGTGAAGGTGTTTTCGAAATGTCGACCACAATGTGGACCAGGCTGACCCAGAACATCATCTGTCGGGTACCGCTAATTTATTTATATATGTAATACCACGAACAGTATTCCTGCCAAGATTCCAAGGGCTTTTGATTTCGCCCTACAGAACTTTTTTATTTTCTTCTACTTAATATAGTAGGTGGCACACCCATTTTACAAAGTTTTTTCTAAAGTTATATTTTGCGTCAATAAACCAATCCAATTATCATGTTTCATCTCTTTTTTCATTTTTGGTATAGAATTATGGCATTTTTTTCATTTTTCGTAATTTTCGATATCGAAAAAGTGGGCGTGGTCATAGTCGGATTTCGGTCATTTTTTCTATCAAGATAAAGTGAGTTCAGATAAGTACGTGAACTAAGATTAGTAAAGATATATCGATTTTTGCTCAAGTTATCGTGTTAATGGCCGACCGGAAAGACAGATGGTCGCCTGTGTATAAAAACTGGGCGAGGCTTCAACCAATTTCGCCTATTTTCACAGAAAACAGTTATCGTCATAAAATCTATGACCCTACCAAATTTCACAAGGATTGGTAAATTTTTGTTCGACTTATGGCATATATGTGTAGGTCTTACAACCTTAGGCTAACACAGTTGCTTCTATCATTAAAAAGAGAGGACTGTAGACTCATGACGGGTATTCTGACTGGACACTGCCTTCTGGCGTCACATGCCCTTGGTCAGTGATAGCAGATGTAGGAAGTGCGGGTTGGAGGAGGAAACGATCGAGCACGTTCTGTGCTCGTGCCCTGCACTAGCCAGGCTAAGACTACAGCTATTAGGAGTGATACAGCTGTCAGATCTAGAAGCAGCAAGTGGCTTAAGTCCTAGGAAGCTTCTAGTATTTGCCAAGAGGACGGAGTTATTTTATAACATAGGTCCTGGTTTTGATAGGGTTTTTCAGTTTGGTCGTTAAAACAAACTTCTGGTAACACTACGGACTCAATCAGTCTATGTGAGGTCCTCATGGACCGGCCAGTTCAACCTACCTACCTATGGCATTAAAAGTATTCTAGACGAATTAAATGAAAAGGGGTGGAGCCACGCCCATTTTGAAATTTTCTTTTATTTTTGTATTTTGTTGCACCATATCATTAGTGGAGTTGAATGTTGACATAATTTACTAATATGTTGTAAAGTTATTAAATTTTTTGCTAAAATTTGACTTAAAAATTTTTTTTTTTTTAAGTGGGCGTGTTCGTCAACCGATTATGCTCTAATTTTTATATAGCACACATATAGTAATACAAATATCATCATGATATCTTCAACGACTGCCAAATTACAGCTTGCAAAAAGTGTCCAAAATGTTACTAATTTTCTATTTTCCGTCATAAGGTCAAGGCACCTACCAAGTTTCATCGCTTTATCCGTCTTTGGTAATGAATTATAGCACTTTTCGGTTTTTCGAAATTTTCGATATCGAAAAAGTGGGCGTGGTTGTAGTCCGATTTCGTTCATTTTAAATAGCGATCTGAGATGAGCGCTCATGAACCTACACACCAAATTTCATAAAGATACCTCAAAATTTACTTAAGTTATCGTGTTTACGGACGGACGGACGGACATGGCTAAATGAATTTCTTTTTTCGCCCAGATCATTTTGATATATAGAAGTCTATATATATCTCGATTAGTCTATGCCGTTACGGATTACCGTTTTGCGAACAAAGTTAATATACTCTGTGATCTCTGCTCAGCTGAGTATAAAAAGAGATACAACACTAGATTTTCGTCATATTTTGTAAGATTTCTCTAACATTTCCAAGAATCAATTAGCAGTTAATACACTGCGGAAAGGGCAAAATGCCCTTATTCTGACAACATATAAGTTTCGTTGGCTAAACAGAAATAGAGTTATAGTCCAATATATGGATCAACTAATGGAAGAGAGGTAATGGACTTGACAAATTTTGGACACCAATAAAAATGTTACCCGAACTTTCCGGAAGAATTTTAGTAAACAAACCTATTTAACATCTGAAAGCTTTTTTAATTTCGAGTCGACGTTTGCTTACTAGGAAAATAATAAGGATAGGGGCAGGAACAATTTATAAAACCTTCGTTTCCTAAAATTTTTTTAATGCTAAATAAAAGTGTAGACAAACTTTTATTAAACGCAAAAATATAGATCTGTGTTTAACAGCGCAACAATATAAAGGACGTTATATTTATTTAGTAAAACAAAGCAAAGAAATATTGTTTTGAAAAAGTATAGCAAAGTGCGTCATTTCATTTCGCTAGAATATCAATACCTACGGTTGATTTGTTATTTTGATAGAGCAAAATATGTTTGTTCAGCTAATTAAAACAAACAAAAACAAGTAAGGGTGTCTAAGTTTGGAAGTAACCGAATATTATATACTCAGTGTGCCTCTAGAAATGTTTTTTAATGCTTGATCGGAATAGGGGCGTCGCACCGCCAATTAAAAAAATTTCTCCTAATTTCCTCTCACAATAAAACTTGATAAGTGAATAATCATTGATACAAAACTATTTTTCGCTAAGATATGGCTTATTATTATAGTCTACGGCCCTTTTAAACATCTTTTATATAAAAGTGGGTGTGGTTTTTAACTGATCACGTCCATTTGTCCTAGAAATATTTCCTGCTATAAAGCATTATATGTACACAATCTTATTACGATCCTTTAATTTTTCTTCGAGTTATGGCTCCCGCCACGAATATTTTCAAAAATTAAAATGTTTTCCTTTTTCTCGTTAAAATTTCACTTGGAAAATTCATATATATCCCTTTTTTGCAAAGATATAGCTTATTTTATTCGTCCATGGGCGATGCCACGCCCATTTTCAAAAAAAATCAAGAGTCTTAATATCAGTCCAATAATCAGGTTTTATGTGTTTTCCAAAATGGTATATATATGAAAAGTGCGGGTGGTTACCATCCGATTTACCTCATTTTTAACAGCGATGGGAGATGAGCGCCAAGGAACAGATATACCAAATTCCAATATTTTTTTTTTAATATTTATTCAAGTTGTGTCGTGTGCACCGACAGAGAGACGGACGGATGAACGGACATGGCTAAATCAATTCCTTTTTTCATCCTCAGCATTTTGATGTATGGAAGTCTATATTTATCTCGATTCGTTTAAGCCCGTTATGCTACCAAAGTTTATACACTCTGTGTGCAAAGAACGCTGAGTATAACAAGATTGAGCTTGAGTAGCTTTAACTTAGATTTAGATGTATTTTTGTTATTTCAAATTCCTGGTATCTCATTTTTTGTTTACACGTCTCCGTCTCAATTAAGTATAAATAGCGCCCACGAAATTAAACTCGGTGTACTTTATAGTTAAAAAGTGGTAGAAAAGGTTATAAAACATAATGAATCTACGAAACAAATTCGTCCTGTTGCTTGATCTGCTTTGCTGCATTTTAAGCTATACGAATGCGGAAGATGACATAATACGTGGCTTAGATTCAGATATAAAGGACAGCCCATATACAGTGGCAATATTCCATGGATCCACCTATAGATGCGGTGGTTCCATAGTCAGTATTAGATCGGTCGTTACAGTAGCGCATTGCGTAAATTATAATAATGCGGGTCTCATCGTTCTAGCCGGTATAACCTATTTATATTCCCATGCAGCGCTCCAACACTGTGTGGGGGAAATACATCCTCATTCTTCTATTGATATAGCAGTGGTTAAAGTGACTCCATACTTTGAAAGAACAAAAATAATAGAACTTTGCCAGGATCAAATACCACGGGGAAAATTTTTTCAGATCAGTGGATGGGGTTCGTTATCTATAAACGTGGTAGATTCTTATCATATTCTCCGAACTCGATGGGTGCAAGTATATAAATATGAAGGAACAACTTTGTTTGCTGGAGAATGTTTGTCGTTTGGAGCTACTGGGGCAGGAGGCGTTTTTGAGGAACAGCTTTGTGCGGTGGCACAAGATTTCAAGTACGGTTATCCGGATATATATATAGATGTAACAAATCCAAGTGTTAAAAACTTTATAAAATCCAAAATGTAACTGAGAGGTGTTATTATAAATTGACTGTTGATTGGAATATCACCCTAACACGACTGAGCGCCGAATTTCGAAACATTTTGAGATAAGGCGTTTTCGAAACAGCAGTTGAAATATGGGGATATGCCGCTCAGCAGTCGAAATGATGATATATTTTCCTTGTAACATGTACCAATAAAGTGTTATAATTGTCTGTAAATAAATAATTTTTATTGTATGCAATGAAAGTGTGACGCATGTAAATGAATTAAGTTGTGAGAGCAAACTTTGATCACTTTAAAGTTCCCTCGTGTATGAATGGATCATGAGATGAAAACGAAATTGCGGTGGTCATTCCTGGCAAACTCCGTGTAAAGCAGCTGATCAAACGAATTCTATGGAAGTCAATCTAATAAGTAAGTAAGTAAGTAAGTATAACGACACCAAGCCAACCAATTAGTTTTTGGTTTTCCGCCATATTCATAATCTATAAAATTTTGCGTTGGCGAACTTATTCACATTTTGGGGATTGTATATTTCGTTTTGAAATTTTTCGTTTTTTCTATTTTATGAAGTTATGACATTTTTTAGGTTAAGAGACCAATAAGCGATGCCAATATACATTTATCTATGATTAAGTGAAAATATGGTTACGAATTGGGCGTTATGAGTATGGCAAGTTTTCCAGGGTCTTTAAAGAAGCGATATTTTACCAAAATAGGATTTTACTTTGGAAATAGGTGTCGCTGGATGTCGCACTGGTCGAGCTTTTTAGAAAACCTTATGAAAGCGGTGCCGCTATTTAAAAAAATATTTGGCGCGTTTTACATGCAAGGAAATTTAAGCCCAAACTTCGCTTCCTAAAAAGGGGCAGAAATTACAGTTAAATGGGGTATAACTATATATACCGATCTCTATGATTTTTTCAGACAACAATATATGCTATATACGTAATCATTTGGTGAAATTTAAAGCTTCTAGCTGTTAAAATGGGACAGTAATTACGAAAAGTTGTTATGTGAACAATTCGTTGTATGGATATATGCTATATATATGACCGATCTCCTCCATTTTTTTCAGACAATAATATGTGCAATATACGAAAGCATATGGTGAAATTTGAAACTCCAATCTGATAAATTGAGGACGATATGACAAAAATTCTCTTTTCTGAAAAATCGGTTGTATGGGGGATATATGCTGTAGTGGTCTGATCCGGCCGGTTCCGACAAATGTTTAATCGGGCTGCTATTCCAGTGGATGGTCCCTTTAAACCGAGTCTTACAGTAAACCCCATTGATATTTGCACTTCTAAGCAAGCAAAGAAATGCGGGTAAGTGTATTTGATACTTTACACTTTCCTCGAACTGCTCTCCTGCCTATAGTAGCAATGCCGGTTTGTGTTCGTCAGTAAAAGTGGGCAAAGAGAACTTTAACATTAACAATGATTTGTGCTGAAAGTGCTGGATATGATACGTCTCGGCAGTTCCTGGAACACCGGGCGTTGTGAATGAAGAATTGTGTGCGGTGCTATCAGCTGCGACAGGTCTTGGGAACTCCGGATATCCGGATATATACACAAATTTAAATGTTGTACAAGTTCAACAATTTGTTGGACTTATGATGAAATCTTAATATGAGAGAGGGTGCAATTTTTTATATTTTGTTTCTTTTATTAACTACTTTGATATATGTATGTACAATATAGTTACATACATTTTTTCAATAAAATAAATTTTTTTCTTTTAAAACCTTTGTAATTCACTTAATCTTTCTATTCCAAATTGGGTTTAGATAATTGATATGCGAGAGAGAGAAGGAATTGCATAAAGCCATAGTTGCTTCTCTGCAATGTTGTTACGGTTTCTATAAAAGAAAAAGTTTAAACATATCACTTAAATTTTTATTAAATACTGAGCCATTTGGCAATCTTAATATTAATGCAAAAAAGTCGCAAGGAAACCAATCAAAATTTTTACACTGCCTCATCGAAATCCGTTCATATTTCAGTCACTCCTTTTTTACAGGTAAAGAGTATCCCTTTCAGAAATTTATGGTGGATTTTGATACTATCAAGTTTTAGAGATATCAAGACGTGGAAAGCCCCAAATGTAGTACAAAAAATGTACAGATTTAGATTCAAACTTGTAATGGTGTGAGAGGTATCGCCGAAACATTAACCTACGTAAGAAAGTGTTTCCGTATTATATATGTATACTAGAGTACACGGTAGACTTTGTTCCGCCCGAAAGTTGGATTTTTTACATTTGAAAAGTGTCCATCGTTACCCATTTTCACTATCTATCCCATTCTCTTCTACTTTATCTTTCTTTTTTTCTAATTCTTGTATATCCCTTGGCGGCTGTCCTTGTGTGATGGTACCGTGCTCCGCCTACCACACCGGAGATTCTGGGTTCACGCCCTGGGCAAAGCGACATCAAAGTTTTAGAAACAAGTTTTTTCGATTCCAATAAAATTTTTCTAAGTGGGGTCGCCACCAGGCAGTGTTTCCAAGCATTGCAAGTGTATTTCTGCCATGAAAAGCTCTCAGTGAAAACTCATCTGCCTTGCAAATGCCGTTCGAAGTCGGCGTTAAACAAGCAGGTCCTGTCCCACCAATTTGTAGGAACAAATGAAAGGGAGCACGACGCAATTTGAAGAGAAGCTCAGCCTTAAATCTCTTCGGAGGTTATAGCGCCATACATTTTTGTTGTCTATCCCTTATTTTACTTATCTCCCTCCCGCTCCCGAACACATTCCCACTCCAACTACCGCTCCCACTCCCACTCCTACTTCCACCTCTCCTCATGCCGATTTCAATTTTTTTTTGCTTTCATAAACTATGTACTACGAAAATATTTGATATAAGCATTCACCTTGCATATAAGATATATAAGATATATAGTTGAGACGATCCCCTGTCCATAATATTCATGTCTGCTATGTATCTATTTTCTCAGTAAACAGAGGCATTCTTCATATTGTAGCTTCTGCAAAAAAAATGTATCTTCTTGCCTCTGCCTCCTCTTTTCGATGTTTGATCTCTGTCTCTCCCCCGTATCTTTTCCCTTTCATTTTGTCGATTTTTCTCTCTTATACTCCCACATAATTCCTCAACCTCCCTATGTTTTCTTCATCTTCTTCCCTTCTTTAGGTTCCTCTCCTTCCTACCATCCCTTCACACTTTCTCCATTTCTATCTGCATTTCCTACTCCTTTCCTTCCTCTCACTCACCATCTCGCTAGTTCTTCTTACTCTCCGTCTCTATTTCCATCTACCTTCTCATGATTTCCTTTTTCTTTTTTCAGCCCATGGCTTTTTGCACAACTCCCTATTTCCCTCTCGCTTTTTTCTTAACCACCGCCTCTTGTTAAACCCATTATTGACACATCCGATTTGATACCCATATCGTGTAAGCACATTCTGGGACCACCTTGGCTCACATTTTGGTATATATCTCGGAAATGGGTCCACATATAAACCATCTTATAAACCATTATTTACGACACCAACGCAGCCATGATTTTTAAAATTAGTTTATCCGATCTTGAGTTGTAAAGTGTCAAACAGATTTCGCATTCACTTTTATGCATATTAACCCATTCGAATGGCTGCCATAATAATACATTTCAAACAAATCGCACCACCTGGGTCATTTTTCTGGCAAGAAATGATCCCAAATATTAAGCTTGTCGAACAGTCACCCCTGTACTAAATTTCAAGCAACTAATAAGCAAGTCATGGAGGTACACTTGTGCAAATCGGACCGTAAATGATTTATTTTTGGAATAGGTTGGCCCTTGGAAAGTTTCTCAAATATCATCGTGGTCAAAGAGGTACCCCCGTACCGAATTTCAAGCGAAACGCACCATAAATCAGATTTTTTAGATTATGTCAATCCCTGGTCCCACTCCCGGACCAAATTGTGATTCTAACGCATCCTCAAATCCTATTAAACACAAAAAATTGTATCAAAATCGGCCGAGTCGTTAGGAGTTCAGTCACAAACACACGTAAAGAAGAAATATATACTGTGGCGAATCTTCACATCACTAAATGCACAACAACAAAAACATTAAAGCAAGCTACATAAACACATTTGCCGTCTTTCAGTGAGTTTTACAGCTCCCGCTCACGCTCAATTCTCACGGAAATGCTCTGGATCATTGAGAGACTTGAGAAGCAGATGTCGTGAAATTTTCGCACACGTGAAATGTGATAGGCAGATGTCGCCGCTGTTTTTCATTTAACTCATACGGCGAAAGGCTAAGCAGCGACATCTATTTTTGAAAAAGTAGGTATTTTAAAGGCCGCGTTGCCAACCTAAAAAGAAGTAACTAACAAATTAACTGGCTCACAAATTGAACCAGACTTCTATCTGGATTTATCTGGCTCAAATCGTTGTTGTTGCAAGGATTTTGCCACCGGATGATAGCTATTAATCATCATTTACCAAATACATACAAGGCAACGAAGAGATAACTCACACACAGATGTAATCATCAGCCGAAGTAGTACTAACATATACACACGCATATGGCTATGCGAGAGACTATAAACTACAAATATACATGTACATATATGGATGGTAACCAAGCATGAATTTCGAGAAGTTACTAGACCTTAGGAGAAATGGGTGGACGAGACACAGAGAGTATAAAAGCAGCGAAAGCTGAGTAGTTAGTAAGCAGTTTGATTTAAACACGCAATTGGTTGTGAAGTATAAGTGTTATTGTGAACGATTCGAATGTTAGCAGAAGGTTGCAAATAGGCGGAATTTCACTAAATTCATTATAATACATTATGATAACAAATATCCAGTAAAAAGTATTGAAATAATAAAAATAACTGTAATGAAACGTGCTCAGATAAATTTGTTAACATGATGTATTCTATAGAATACAGTTCAGTCACACACATACATATATGCTTTTTATTGATAGCTTTAGGTTCAGTGTTCATGGTCTAATCATAACTACTTTTACTTATTTGCACTAAGCACAAGAAACAGTTAAGAAAACTATAGAAAAGCTGTTAGTAATGAACACTTTTTTATATGCAGCTAGAAAACCAATGATGGAATAACAACATCAAAGGAAAATAAATAACTTTCAGCAGCCGGTTTCGTCAGCGGTAAGATATTGTATTTTTTTCAACTGTATTTATTTTTCTGCAAAGCTATAATAGCCCTGTAGGCAAAAACTCTCTGGTTCAAAACTAGTGCGCTTCTAGTGCATTCGTATATCTATTTCTTTTACATGCTTTCAACTGGCGATGTCTTAGGCGGTGGAAACTGTCCCTCCTCATTATCATTTCACTAGTTCGAGCTAGATAAAAATTGCCACTTTAGAACTTGTTTTTTATTGGCATTACTAGTGTAAAAATTCACAACTACGACCTAGTTCTTTTCTTGGCACTATTTCGTTGGCTCCGAACCGGACTAAAACTCTACATGTTGCTCCTTATTCCCTTTTGCGAAAGCTCCGAACTGGTGGCAAACTGTGGCGAAGAAAGGTAATCTTATAGTCAAAGCTTCTCAAAGCTGGTATCAGTTTTCTTGTTGTTGGCCTTTTGCTCAAATACACATATATTAAATATGATATATAAAAATCCAAACTGTCGATTTTATAACTGGAGCAAATCTAGCTACTAATGAACTAGTACTTTTTTGGCACTTTAGGTCTACTTCCGAACCAGAAATTTGTATCACTAGTTACTTACTTCCCTTCAGGGAGATAACAGTAATACAAATCATCACGTGCTTCCAATCAGCTAACATTTTCCATTTCTACTTTGATTGCAGAACCGCAACACGGATTCTGTAAAGGCAAACTACCGTTACAAATCTACTTGAATTCACAACTCATGTTTCTAATCGATTTAGAGAAAATCTTCACACCGATGTTATTTATACTGATTTCAGTAAAGCATTTGACAAAGTATCCCTCTCCTTACTTATCTACAAGCTAGATCGGCTTGGCTTCCAACCTGGTCTCACCCAGTGGATATCGTCGTATCTCTGCGGTCGAACGCAAAAAGTTATTTTTAAAACTACTTTTTCAAATGTCATCGATGTTCCCTCAGGCGTCTCACAAGGCAGTCACCTTGGTCCAATTCTGTTCTTGCTATTTATTAATGATATCTGTACCACTATAAAATAATCCAAAATCTTAATGTATGCTGATGATGTAAAACTTTTTAGGTCTTATGCGTCTATCGAAGAAAGTCCCTTGCTTCAAGCGGATTTAAACTGCCTAGTTACTTGGTGCAACGTAAGTTCAATGCCGCTGAACCTCAATAAATGCAAATTCATGTGCCTCTCTCGAAGATCTTTCCCAGCAGCCTCTTACGTAATAAATAATTTTTGTCTTCTCTCAGTAAACTATTTTGTGGACTTGGGAATTACGATAGATGCTAAACTTAGTTTCAACGCTTATCAAACCTCCGCCTATCAACAGCTCGGCAAAAACAAATCCGTGCGTCATGCGGATGCGCCCCTCGCGCCGGTCGGGCGGGCGGGCTTTGGAGGGTATTAATCCGTTGGGTATTATTATTATTATCATTATTAAAGAGTAAAAACTGTTTTTGAATTCATTCTAAACAATCTGCATAAACTTGATAACGCCGATTCTAAACTATCGATCAATATTCTATTATCGGTCTAACAAATGTTGTAAAAAGGGTTATCGTTGCATAAGGATCACTAAATGCTTTTGACCATCACTTTACGAATGCCAAAACACTTCTAGCCTTATTGGCAGTTGAATCAATATGAAGGTTGCAACTAAGTTTGCTATCCAAGCAAGGCCCTAAGGCAACAAACTCATATACTTGCTTCAGGTTATGATTGTTAATCGAATAGGAAGATGGCTGAATAGTTCTAGGTGAAAAACACATGTATTAACACTTCTTTAAGTTTAGTGGCATATGGTTTAACCAAGTAACGAGGGCGTTTAAATCTGATTGCAACAGATTTCTATCTGCGGCCCACACATATGATTTTTTAAAAAGCTTAAAGTCATCAGCATACATCAGAATGTTTGACGATGCAATTTTTGTAAAGATATCATTAATGAATAGCAAGAACAGAATCGGACCATGAGGAGCCCCGAAGAAAACGTCAATTATATCGGATAAAGATAGAAGATATCCAAAGAGTGAGACTCGATTGGAACCCAAGCTGATCAAGTTAAGTTGTTTGATTGCAGTAGATACGAGTAATTTTGGGGTTGTGAATTGGATTTAGTAGAACAGTTGGATTTGAAAAATTGAGCAAAATAGTTTGAATTATTTATCTAATTAAGGCAAAGATCGGACATTTCATCTAAAATGTCTTTGTAACCAGGCTTGAAAGAAATTGGAACAATGGCTGCATCAAAGTTGTTCCATGATATATGAGGTAGGTTAAAGTCGCCTAAGCGACAAACGAGTCACGTCTTTAAAGTTTGAGCAAAGAGATATGCTGAAGGTAGACCGAAATATCAGATGCAGGAGGAATGTAGCAGGCAGGCAAGTACATATGGACGTTGCCTAACTGGATGCGGATGCACTTGAACTAAATGGAATTCAGGTTAGCTATGTTAACCTCTTTGGAAGGAATGGAAGAATGGACGGCGATAAGGACACAAATAACCGCTGTGTTCAAGCGATCTTGAATGTAAAATGCATAAAAATTTAGCATTAAAAACCAAGTTTCAATTTAAAAAAAAACGTTAGCATATAGTTAAGAGACTTTAAAATGAAGTTCGATTAAATTTGATTTAAACCTCTTACGTTTTGATTATATAGTTTTATCCGATTAACTCTTAATTTTTTATAGCAGTATAAGTATTTGGGATTTGTGGTATATTTTGAACGGTGATATTCGCCCTACATTCGTACTCTCGAACGGCCAAAACGACCAAAAGGAAGTGTTCAAAATAGCATCGAAATGTTTCAAAGAAAAATCAGTTTTAAATGCAAAAATATTTCGCTCGTAGTTGAACTGGAACTTTTTGATAGTTAATTTTAGGTAAGATGTAAAATTCCAGGCCTTCAACGGTTGTAGCTTCCTCGAATCTAGACACGAATATTGACTTATTGCATGGAACTACAACCAGATTCCCAACGTTTAGTTCAGGTAGGGGGTTGAAAGTTTTTCTTTGCTTTATCCGAAGCGGGCTCCGAGGAAGTAAACCGGAATACCTTTGCCGATCAATAACGGGTTTGGAGAACCTAAGTCAATAAGCTCAATCGATTGCGTAGCTGGCCATAGAACATTTTAAACGTGACAACAAGAAAGCTATGACTAAGAAGAGTTCAACTAATGGAACTGTTCTAATTATGCAATTATTTTTGATTTCCCCGACCTTAGGAGTATATTAATGCTATTCCATTTTGGTTCGATTTTGACTTAAATTATAAATAGTTTCCCTTTAACTAGTAATTTAAGAAGTAGCACTTCTACTAGTAGAAACTTTAGAACTTAATGGTGAATATTTGTTCGATAGGAAACTAATCTTAAACTTTATAGTTTGCACTAACAAATTACCAACTTCTAAGTGTGACGGGTGGGTCTTCGAAATCACCGTTATATGTAAGTGAATGACTTCAGTCCTCAATTTCATACATTGATAGTTTGTCTTTCCAAAAATGGCTATACCATGTGTTCTAATAAGAAACTTAAATCCAATTTATAATAAAATTTACGTTACTTGTATGTTTCACAAAAACAAGCTCTTGTTGTTGTTGTAGCAATAAGGATACTCCTCGAAGGCCTTGGGGAATGTTTTCGATGTTGATGGTCCTTTGCCGGATGCAGATCCGGTAAAAAGCACCATTAAGGTACTAACCCGACCATCTCGGGAACGATTCGGTATGACCACATGAAACCTTATAGGCCATACCGCCCTCCCACCCGCTAGATCCATAAGGAACTTGGGGTCGCCAGAGCCTCGGCTGTTAAAGAAACAGGATTCGCCACGAATAGGTGAGGTTGACAATTGGAAGAAGCTATATATTGCGCTGGCAACCTCTTAAAAGGTTGCGCTTCACAACCCCTTGAATCAATTTTAGTCGCCTTTTACGACAGACATAGTTACCTGCCGCGGGTAGTTTCTAAACCTCCTAACCCGCTGGGGTCAAAAAAAGCTCATTTTAGTTTGTGACGGGTAAAACAAGTTACATTGAAAGCAAATAATGGGCGAATATATTTCAACTGGCTGCTTCGATGTAAATAATTATAATATCTGTGTGTGCAGCTGAATAAATTTATGAATAGACAAAATCATCCAAGTAGTTGCTTATCTAGAGGCTATTATAAACAAAAGAAAAACGATGTTTTCGATTGTGCTCTACTTTACGACAAAACATTGGAGCTATCTCCGAATATAACAAACTGACTATTTTATACAGTTGTAAAGCCAACTCCCAACAATTATTGAAGATAGGTATATATTGCATCGGATGACGACTCTAGAAAAACTGAAGAAGCATAATGTTCGCAAACTTTACATTAAGAAAATTCAAATTGCAATTCAGAGTTTTTCTCGCAAGTATTTTTATTTAAGTTAATTTTCATACGCTCTGTCTCTCAGACGATTCACTTATTGGCGGCATTAATTTAAATTAGTGCAATCACCGCACACATCACGTTTCATTCCATACCATGTAAGCATTCCAAGTACGAAAATAATAATCAACAAAAAAGTTTCATTAATACATATAAAAATCATTAGCTTGGTAGCCAAGACTGATTCGCACATCACATATATATATATAGTCGACGGTCTTTGGAATTGCACGCATCCATGCTTGCTAAAGTTGCGGTGGGGACCTTGACCTCCACGCTTCATTACACTGCAACTGAACCACTCATTGCATTTTGTTGTCTCATTTGGTATTTAAATTTGTATAAAATAAAGCCGGTAATGTGGATATGTATTCGACTTAAACCTGATGGTTAATTATTTTATTTTTTGCTATTTACTTGGTGTTGTCACTTTAATTCGCCATTCGTTGGTCATTGGCTGGTTGTTTGCGATTCACTATTTGCTTTCACTCCGCACGTCCACATTTCTGATGGCCATTTGGGGATGCATTTGTAAAAATGTGTTCTCTTTGTTGTTGTAGTGCTTCTTTTGCGGCGGCTAGTCTATTATGGGGATTAGCTTACTTGGTTTGCTTTTCAAACATTCCTTCTGAAATTGTAGTAAACTATGTATAATTTGGAGCGTAAACTAGTCGAGTTATACAAAAAGTTAAACGTCTGTTTGTTCATGCTAACGAATTATGCAGCTCAACAATAGATAGTTAGATCGTAACGAAAGTTTTTTTTTAGTTCTGATGACCCTTCCGTTAATTTTGTTTCCATTTAGTTTTGGTTTCGACATTTCGAAAATCAAATTATACCAAAAAGTTCTATCAAAAACAGCTTTAATATTTTCCTCCTCAAAATGCAATTTTACTTTCAGCAATAAATATGAAAATAACAAAAGCAATAGTACTTAAACAAACAAAAACTAAAGAAAGAACAACAAATAAAATCATAAACAAAAGAAAGGGGAAATAAGAAAAAAAGGATAAACTACAAGTAATTAGAAACAAGAAACCAGCAGAAAAATGCCAGCATCAGAATACAAGAAATAGACAAGTAGCAGGGAAAGAGAAACAATAAAGTAGAATCTTTAAACAATAATAATAGGAAAAAAAGAAATAATAGCTTAGAATTAAGAAATGAGAAACTAGAAACATGGAACCAAAAACCAATTGTGTTCTCTGCAATTAATCAGCAATTCAGTGAACAAAAGCTATAAAAACAAAACAGCAAAGCAAAACAAAATCAAAACAAAAGAGAGAAAAGCAAAAACATAGCAAAAAACAAACCGCCGAAGAGATTTTAGGCCGAGCATCTCTTAAGACAGGACTTAAAACCGAAGTTGGCGTGCCACTCCATATTTTCTAAAATGCTTTTGAACCATTTCCCTAAGGTAAAAAGCTATACAGTAGTAACGTTCCATTGAGTCATCGAGCACGATCACATCTCATTGGAACGATCAGGATCAGTATTATGGAGTTGGCAGCACTCAACGAATATGTACACATAATAGGGTGCCTGTTATTTTCAACTTTTTTCCCCCGAATCGCTCCATAAAATTTTACTTAAAAAGTTAAAACAAATTATCAAACTAATAACTAGTATTATTAGTTCTTTAAACCATGCCTCAAATTCTATATATTTTCCATTTAAAATTGTATGGGATTGCACTTAAAAAATAGCTAGAGTATTAATGATTAACAAAGGGGTTGGCATTAAAAACACGACCAAAAATGTCGGGAGAGGTACCAAAAGAAATGCTTTCAACTAAATATCTTTCGTCCCCAAGCTGATAATAAAAATTTCACTTCTGCCAAGAGCTTTGTGCAAAAAGCATTGGCACATTATGTTGTGGTTCTTGTATTTTTCATATAAAAAATTTATAGTTTTTCTATCATGATTTAAAATGAATGTAATGTAATTATTTTATGGCCTTAATAATTAGTTCTCAGACTTAAGGTTTAAATTTATTGGTTTTCGACTGGAAAAAATATTGTGACGAATATTAGCTACACTAAGCAGTCACTTTTTTTTTTTTTTTTGCTGGGAGGCTGAAAAATGCCTAATGCACCATAATTGCTGCCGTCGCAGCAACCGTGTGTCCGTAGACTAAAAAACAGCCCCGTTCTGGAACCGTCGCCCACCCCGGCACCACTTTCGCATTACTTCAGGGTGGCGATCCACATATCTCATTTTTTAAGAGCCTACTGTTGTCCCTGCGTCCAGGTTCCCGCTATATGCTCTGAGTGTTCATTTAATCGCCACTGCTTCGCATGCGCATTTCTCTGCTCTTCTCATTACTATAAATGCCATTTTGCTCACTGCAGTCCAGCACTCTTTCCTGTTGCACATATACTAAATTTCTCGTGGTAGGTTCCTCCCCAAAGACTCCATGCAAGGTGAGTCTTTCTTCGTGGAAACGGGGGCAGTGGAACATGACGTGTTCTGCGTTTTCTAACTCCGTGGTACACATTGGGCAATGAGGATCTTCCTCTATCCTACGCTTCCATAAATACTCTTTGAAACCGTCATGTCCACTCATTATCTGCGTGAGATGGTAGTTCAGTTCGCCGTGCTTCCGCTCATTCCATTGAGCTACGTTCCAAACTAGTGTGAAAGTCCAACGCCTTTTACTCGAGGCCTCCCACCGTTCTCGCCACTTAGCTTTTGTTTGTGTCCTTGCTCTTTTCTTGTCTTCTTCAGATGGTCGCTCGATATTAGTGTTATACAGATCGGCCATTTCGTTTGCCAGTAAGTCCACTGGGATTTTCCGGGTTAGAACCAGGATCGCGTCGTCGGACACCGTCCGATAAGCACTTGCTATTCCTAAAGAAGCAAGTCGGTACGCTGCTAATATATATTTTTGATGGGTCTGTTTAGATCCATACCACACTGGTGTTGCGTATAGTATTATTGAGCTGGTTACTGTGGACAATAGCTGACGTGTAGCTTCGCTCGGACCACCAATGTTAGGCATTATTCGCATAAGTGATCCATTAACTTTGGTAATTTTCTCCCCCACCGCTCTGAAGTGCTCTTTGAAAGTTAACTTAGAGTCAATGTGCACTCCTAAGTATTTTAAGGAATCCTTTGAGGTGATTTGGTGATCCCCGACAGTTAAGACTAACTCGTTCGCCGACCGTTTGGAGCTTACTAATACCACTTCCGTCCTTTGGCTAGCCAACTTCAGTCCCGTATTGGTCAGCCATTCCTTTATTCTTGCTACGGCGTCATTACATAATGCTTGAAGCAGGTCCAGTTTCTTGGCCACTACTACCACTGCAATATCATCAGCATATCCCACAATTTGCGTGTTTTCTGGTAATTCAATCTTTAGCACCCCGTCATACATTACATTCCAAAGCGCTGGACCGAGAACAGATCCCTGTGGGACGCCTCCTGTGATTTTGTACTCTTTTGCTCCTTGATCCGTGTCAAAAAGAAGTACTCTGTCTTTAAGATAGCTACCTATTATTCTGCGTAGGTAAGCTGGAGTGCCGAAGCTTTGCAGCGCTGCCATTATCTGCATCCAGTTCGCAGTGTTAAAAGCATTCTTGATGTCCAACATAATCAGTGCACAGAACCTCCTTTTATTTTGGCCTCCAGAGATAGCTTCTCTAGCTATATTGACGACTGCTTGTATTGCATCTACGGTGGATCTTGATTTGCGAAATCCATATTGACTATTCGATAAGCCACCTGGTCTTTCTAGAGTCAGCTGTAGGCGCTCACTAATTATACGCTCGAAAATCTTCCGTAGGGAATCCAGCATACAAAGTGGCCTATATGAGGATGGCTGGTCCGGCTGTTTACCACGTTTCAGCAATAGGACAAGTCTTTGTCGTTTTCACGGGCGAGGGAACACGCCTTCTTGCATGCAAGCATTAAAAAGATCAGTAAATAATGTAGCCCTAGTTGTAATCGCGGCTTTAAGAGCTATGTTTGGTACTTCGTCGGGTCCTGGGGATTTGTTATCAGCAACTCTTTTTGCAGCGTCCAGCACCTCTTGCTCTGTAATTTGCGGAATTTCCGTACTTTCTATATCCTCGCTTGGATAAACCCAGCGATCTTGCGCCGGGAAAAGTGTTTCAACAATAATATTCATCAGTATCGGGCACGTAGGTTGCTGTGATATCGGTCCTTTAACTTTGGCTATCACAGTTCTGTAGGCTGATCCCCAAGGATCTTACTTACTTACTTACTTAATTGGCGCTTAACCGTCTAAACGGTTATGGCCGTCCAACAAGGCGCGCCAGTCGCTCCTTCGCTCCGCCAACCGGCGCCAATTGGTCACACCAAGGGAGTTTAAATCGTTTTCCACCTGGTCCTTCCAACGGAGTGGGGGCCGCCCTCTACCTCTGCTTCCATAGGCGGGTTCCGATAGAAACACTTTCTTGGCCGGAGCATCATCTTTCATTCGCATAACATGGCCTAGCCAGCGCAGCCGCTGCGTTTTAATTCGCTGGACTATGTTGATGTCTGCGTATAGCTCGTACAGCTCATCATTAAATCTTCTTCGGTACTCGCCATCGCCAACGCGTAGAGGTCCATAAATCTTTCGAAGAACTTTTCTCTCGAACACTCCCAAAGCCGCTTCATCTGCTGTTGTCATGGTCCATGCTTCTGCCCCATATAGCAGGACGGGTACGATAAGTGACTTGTAGAGTATGATTTTCGTTCGCCGAGAGAGGACTTTACTTTTCAATTGCCTACCTAGTCCAAAGTAGCATTTATTGGCAAGATTGATTCTTCGCTGGATTTCAGTGCTGATGTTGTTGCTAATGTTGATGCTGGTTCCCAAATAAACGAAGTCTTTTACTATTTCGAAATTATGGCTGCCAACAGTAGCGTGGTTGCCAAGGCGCATATGCGCTGACTCTTTGCTCGATGACAGCAGGTACTTCGTTTTGTCCTCATTCACCATCAAACCCATCTTTACCGCTTCTTTTTCCAGCTTGGAGTAAGCAGAACTAACAGCGCGGGTGTTTAGGCCGATGATATCAATGTCATCAGCATATGCCAGTAATTGCACGCTTTTATAGTATATTGTTCCAGTGCGGTTAAGTTCTGCAGCTAGTATAATTTTCTCCAGCATCAAATTAAAGAAATCGCACGATAGGGGGTCACCCTGTCTGAAACCTCGTTTAGTTTCGAACGGCTCGGAGAGGTCCTTCCCAATTCTGACTGAGCTGATGGTGTTGCTCAACGTCATTTTGCACAGCCGTATAAGTTTTGCGGGGAAACCAAATTCAGACATAGCGGCATATAGGCAGCTCCTTTTCGTGCTGTCGAAGGCGGCTTTAAAGTCGACGAAGAGGTGATGTGTGTCGATTCTCTTTTCACGGGTTTTTTCCAAGATTTGGCGCATTGTGAAAATCTGGTCGATGGTAGATTTACCAGGTCTGAAGCCGCACTGATAAGGTCCAATCAGCCGGTTCACGGTGGGCTTCAATCTTTCGCACAATACACTTGAAAGGACCTTATATGCGATATTAAGAAGGCTGATTCCACGATAGTTGGTGCATTTTGCAGTATCCCCCTTCTTGTGGACTGGGCAAAGAACACTTAGATTCCAACCGTCGGGCATGCTTTCGTCCGCCCATATTTTGCTAAGAAGCTGCTGCATGCGCCTTACCAACTCCTCGCCGCCGAACTTGAATAGCTCCGCAGGCAATCCATCAGCGCCCACGGCCTTGTTGTTTTTCAATTTGGTTATTGCTATTCTAACTTCGTCATAATCGGGCGGGGGGACATATATTCCATCATCATCGATTGCGGGATCGGGTTCTTCATCTCTGCGCGGTGAATTGCTGCCTCCATTTAGGAGAGCAGAGAAGTGTTCCCTCCATAATCTAAGCACTCTCTGGACATCAGTTACAAGGTCGCCGTTTTCATTCCTACAGGAGTTTGCCCCGGTCTTAAAACCTTCCGTCTGTCGCCGTATTTTTTGGTAGAATTTTCGGGCGTTATTCCTGGTGGCTAGCAGCTCAAGCTCCTCGCACTCACGCCTTTCTGCTTCTGCTTTTTTCTTCCTGAAAAGGCGTCTCGCTTCCCTTTTCAACTCACGATAGCGTTCACACACTCCTCTTGTCGCGCTCGCTTTTAACGTAGCCCTGTAGGCAGCGTCTTTTCTTTCGGTTGCAACGCGGCATTCTTCATCATACCAGTTGTTTTTTCGTGGCCGCCGGTAACCAATTTTTTCCTCGGCGGCAGTATGAAGTGCTTTGGAGATATGCTCCCACTGCTCCTGTATTCCTTCAGGATGAGTTGTGCCCTCAGAGAGCAGGTGTGAGAGTCGAGTTGCGAAATCATTGGCAGTCTGTTGTGATTGAAGCTTTTCGACGTCTAGCTTTCCTTGTGTTTTTTGTTCCTTGTTTTTAGCCGCGTTGAGGCGGGTGCGTATTTTGGCTGCAACGAGATAATGGTCCGAATCGATGTTAGGTCCTCGGATCGTTCGCACATCTAAAACACTGGAGGCATGCCGTCCGTCTATCACAACGTGGTCGATCTGATTGCGAGTATTTCGATCAGGAGACAGCCATGTAGCTTGATGTATCTTTTTATGCATGAACCTCGTGCTTGATATGACCATGTTTCGAGCACCGGCAAAGTCAATCAGCCTCAGTCCGTTAGGAGAAGTTTCATTGTGTAGGCTGAACTTTCCGACTGTAGGGCCAAAAACACCTTCTTTGCCCACCCTGGCGTTAAAGTCGCCAAGCACGACTTTTATATCATGACGGGGGCAGCGCTCGTATGCCCCAAGGATCTAGGTCGATATTATCCAGCAGTTCCCTAAAGCATAACTTCTTGCTCTTTTTTATGGCATTTTTAAGTGCCTTTCTTCGTGTGACATAGGTGCTGTGTATCTCCGCATATCGTGGTGATGAGCGTGCCCTCTGCGCTATTCTTCGTGCTTTGTGACATTTTCTACGCTCTTCCGCAATTTCGTCATTCCACCAATATACCGGAGTGCGCTGTGCTTTTCCGCGACTTCTGGGCATGGCAGCATCACATGCCATATATAGCAACTTAGTGATTTGAACCGACTGGTCTTCCGCGTGCGATTCTCGTACTATGGCGTCCTTCCAGATAATGTCAAATATTTGTGGGTCGAAAAGGTGCTGTTTCCATTTCCTACTTTGTCGATGTCTTGCTGCTACCGTTCGTAGAGTTTCGAGCAACTCTACGCTAATAGCTTTATGGTCGCTGTGTGTGTAGACGTTGCTTATGGACCATTTTGCTCGTCTTGCTATTTCGCTGCTAGCGAAGGTGAGATCTATAATAGATCGTCTGGTACCTGTATCGAAGGTATATATCCCTGGTTCATTTAGGAGTTCTAGCCTCAAAGAAGTAAGGCTTTCGAGAAGAACTCTTCCTCTTTCGTTGGTTCGTCTACTTCCCCACACAGATGATCATGCATTGAAGTCTCCACACACTAAAAGCGGGTGTTTACCTCATGCTTCAATGGTGATCCCGTATATCATATCTTCGAACTCGGCGATGGTCATGCTCGGAGGGGCATAGCAACTGAAGACGTATATACCGTTGCCCAAATTGAGGCTTTCCCTGCTGAATCTGAGAGCCAACCCTGCTTCTGGCGATTTTTGTATTGTTCAGAGAGTACCACTATGTCATATCCTCCTTCATAGACTGTTTGGGATAATAGCTCTTGGGCTGCCTCGCAATGGTTTAAATTGAGCTGCAATACCCTCATGAGACAGTCATTTTGCTGCCCTCTCGTTGTGGGCATTTAAAACTGCCTGCTGAATGTTGTCCCCCACATAGCGCGCATTTCGGTGCGTTTTCGCAACTTGCAGCCTTATGACCTTCCTGGCCGCATTACCTGCATAGGCTAGACCTATCTACAGTCTCCTTACATTTCTGAGCTATATGCCCGTAGCCCCAGCACCTATAACAGCGTTTCTCTTGCTTGAGCTCTCTAATTCGGCAGGAAACCCATCCTACCCGGATTCTTTGCGTATTAAGAACCGCCTTGGCATCATCCGCTGTAAGGCTTATAAGTGCCGACTTCGTGCCACTGTACCCTGTGCGTATGCTTTTTATGGCAGCCACATCTGGAAGTTTGATATTGCATTGCTGGTGGAGGGCGTTGCAAATCTCCTCGGGCGTAGTAATCTCATCGAGATCTCTGCACGTAGTGTGACCATTTGGGACTTTGTTTTAACTTTAGCCGAGTCCTTTAGTACCGCTTCAATTTCTGCTTGGTATGCGCTTGTTATCCCATCTTGCGATTTTTCAGCTCTAGTAACAGCTCTCCTTTCGCCGTTCTTCTAATAGTTTTGACGTCATCACCCAGGGATTTTAATTCGTCGCATCTTCTCACTTTACGCAATATGTCGGCGTACGTCGCATCCCCCGCCTTGGAAATGATGATTGCATCCGGCCTAGCCCTAAGTGCTTTTTTCTTGCTCTTCTTTTTAGCTAACTGCCACTCTCCCGTCTTTTGGGCTGCAGTTTCCTCTTTCCGCTCCGTCTTCTCTTGCGTTTCTTGCCGTCGTTTGTGACCACCCACGTGCCCTGGCAAGACGTCTTTTAGTGTAGTAGTGGGTTTTACCACGTTGTTCTCCTTGGTCGAGTACGAATTATTCCTCGGTCGCTTTCCTGGGGGTGATGGACTTCTATCCTTGGTACTTTCGCTTGCACTCAATTTATGTTCTAAATTCTTTACCTCTAGGGCCGACTCGATGTACAGCACTTTTATTACGGAGGCCAAGCGCTTGATTTCCGCGTGTATATTATTACGCCCTATGAAGAACTGCATCAAGTCCTCAATCGCCTTGCCTAGCTTGGTCGTCTTTTTTTCTCCAGGGGGGTTTTGCTGATTTAACGCAGCTGACGCCTGCTTAATTAGCTCACTTAATAATGGTGTGCCCGTTTGAGCCTTGCTGTCGGAGTTCTTTTTGCAAAGCTTCGGTGTAGCACCCGGCGACAACGCTCCTTGCTTGCTTTCGGCCTCCGCTCCTTTGGGTTTCGTTACCACTTGCGACGAATTGTTAAGGCCCCCAGCTGATGGGCCACGGCCTTCTGGAGAGCGAGCTAGCTTCCTTCCTACGAATGGATTGAACGCCATTTCATTCTCCTGTGTTTGGTTTTTTATTTTAGTATTGTTGTTGCTCATCATTTATTTAATTGGGTCCCCACTTGAGGCCGCTATCTTGGTCCGAGTGTGCAGTTACCTATATAGATCCTGTGATTGTCTATGCGAAGGCAGGGAGGCCACGTGAAGGTTGACGCAGTCCCTCATGAAGACTGCGTTCAGAGCCAGATCAGTATTAATCGGGAGGATCTCAACCGAACCTGCACCACCAACTTAATGATGACGGACTTTGAACGTACCCCAAGGCCTGCCAAGGTTTTAACGGGACGGAGACAAATGGCACAATAACCGGAAAGTCATTTCGACGGTGTGTCAAGCCGTGTACTGAGATTTCCGAATGCCACATTCGCCAGCCCTTAACAAACATATCTGAGTCGTTGATTCCAGTATACCTTAATTAAGACCTTACTGGGCTCAGTCTTAATGTGACAATCACCTTAAATTTACAAATAATTTACCTCTTTGCCTTCCTGAGTGTGTATCCCACGTCGTATAGTTGCCTCCCTATCTTGGGTAGGTATTCCCTCGAAGCAACCCCGTACAAATAGTAAAATAATAGCAATCGAATATTCTTGTTTTAACTATTGTACTATTCACTCACATACTCGTACAATCATTTGTGATTATTATAACAATTAACGTTTTTGCTCTTTTTTTTTTTTTGTTTTTATGAAGTTCGCATTTTCTTCTCATTCATTGATTTTTGTTTTCTTTAATATACAAACTATTTCTAAATTTAATAAAGAAACGCAATCATTCGCATTGTTGGTTATATTAAATAGTCTAATAATATTTATATAGATTTATGATGTTAGATTTTTTAAACATTCATACTTCGACGACAATTATTCATTTCAAACATAACTTTAGAATTATTCAATATTCTCCTACGTTAATTAATTATAAAAAGATGTATGCATTTGAATATAATTGTTTGTGTGTTACATTCACTTGTTTTTTTTTCACGTAAATCAAAACATTCGCTCTGCACTCATAACTTCTTTCAATTGATAATGTTGTATTATCATTTACTCATCCTGCATATCTTCTGGCAATTCGTGCGGATTCTACATGCCAGGTATGTTGCGTTGCATTAAACGTTTATTAGCCTGCTCCTCACGCAATGCTGCCTCCCTCTCTTCTAGGTATAAATCAGAATCGTCCTCACATGTTATTTCCCTAATTTGAATGCGGAAATCCCTCAAATGCTCTTTAAATGCTTGTACATTTTCATCCAAATTGAAGAGACCTGTTACGAAGACCTTAATCTGGTTATCCGTTAAGTGATTGAATGCGGATTTCAGCAAAGAGGCCACATACTCCTGTATGAAAATGGTGTTGTCAGGTATTGGGCCCAGACTAACCGTTATTTTATTATTCTCCACCAAAGAGAACATATATGCCAATATTGTAGCATGGTTTGCAAGGCCAGCTGTGTGCGAAGTATCAGTGACAACGGAGAAAATTTGCATTAAAATATCAGTGAAATATGTCTGGTAGAAGCTCTGCGCCGCCTGTGGATGTTGTTCCAAATTTTGTAACATTTTATATAGGATGTTTAAGCACATGTCGGCAACATTGCGCATTGTATGTTTAAATGCCCAAACAACCGAATCAAATACAAGCCTAAATTGGGCGGGCGGGATATTGAGAAATTCTTTAAAGCAATGCGCATTAACGGCTGGAACAAGTTCATAAAAGCTGGTGCGGTGTTGCGGATAATCTTCAAAATTCTTATTTATCATATCGAGTGTGCACTCAAAGACAGCATCAAAGATTTTTGGTACTTCATTTGTGATGTGGTTACGTAATTTGTGCACAATTATGGCCATTGAACTAAGAACTCTTGGTTCTCTGGCAGACGGCACTTTGCAACGCTGATAATCTAACTAAACAGCATCAAGAAGTGGGGGTATAAAGTTATCCATAACCAACTGATTGTCATTAGAGCGTGATACCCATTCCGATATTAGGTTGAGAGTCTCTTTTTTGACAACATTCATTGCTTTTATAAGAGGTTGATTATTTACAACGACACCATTAACTTCAATCGCTTGAATAATATTCTCAGATGTAATCTTGTAGACATTTAGCATATCTAAATATATGCGTCCCAATTGAATTACGTAGGCATGCCCTAATGCCTTGCAGGCAGCTACATTCGTCTTCAAAATGCTACCCAGCTGCTTTACAGCTGTCATATTTTTAAGAAAGTCGACATTCTTGGAGGCACGTGAGATTATATCATCCCAAACCTGATTTGGCAAGAACATGTATTTCTCAATTAAGGCGTCCCGTTGGACTTGATCTACTTGTGCTGATATCATATAGCCGACTGCTTCATAGAAAGTATGAACCTGCTGAGGTTGTAAGTCACAAATTATGCTACTCATAGTACTTAATATTTCACCAATGAAGGTACACGCTTCATTCGGTTGTATAGTTACAAAATAACGTCGTCATTTAATAGCAATTTTTATAAATGTATCGCATGCCACATCCTGTACGCCATCGTGTGTTTCGTGCATAAATTCAAAAAGTTGGATACTGCCCAACAACATATATTATATTAGAAGCTATTATTGCCTTATTATCTTTGCCTTTCTTTTGTTCACACAAACCAAGTAGATCCTTTATAACTGTTACGAGGAAACGTTTTTCATCTTCTTCGCAGAAAGCACCTGATACTGAACCAATTGCCCAACAAAGCGTGTTAAAATTTTTCCACGAAAACTCAGTACCATTCACTTGGTTCATTAATTTGAGTGTCATTATACGTTCGGTATCGGCATAATCCAAATGTGTCAAAAAACAAGCGTTTCACGCATATTTTTATATAAATTGATAGCGTTAGTATCTTTCATGAATTCACGCACTATTTCACCATTTTCATTTTCGACAACGAGCACCTCTTCTGGTTTAGCCATTCGGGATATCATAATATAACGCACTTTTGATAAAATATTGGCGTAAAAGCGGCGACGGGGGAAAGCATTTCGCTTAGCTAATAATACTGCATCAGTTGGACTGAGATGCGCAGCAGCACCTGGAAATGACTCACTATTGTAAAGATCTTCAACTAAATTATTCCAGTACTTGTATCTACATAAACAAATCGATCATTATGTCTACACATATGTACATACAGCAGCGGAGAGATACTCACAAAAGTATGCAATCATCAGCAAAGTAGTTCTCACACATACACATGCATATTTCTGAGATACTCACAAAAGTATGCAACCTTTAGCGAACTAGTAAATTCTGGAAGTAGAAACGCCTAGAAATATGCGAACGAGGAAACCGAAGAGTATAAAAGCAGCACCAGCTGAGGCATGAGCAATCAGTTTGATTTAAGCACGCTATTGGTTGCGAAGTATAAGTGTTATTGTGAAGTACTTTAATAAAGACCATTTTGCATTATTGAATATTGGAGTTATTTACTCAACAGTTTAGCGATACGAACGTTAGTAGAAGGGGTGAAATAAGCAGAGTTTCCCTAAATTCGTTACAATATGTTAAATATCGGATGCCCTAATGCATATGACTGTGCTACCAAAAACAGAGGGCATGCTGTCAAAAATTTTCCACAAAAAACCAAATCAACAGAGCCACCCTGTTGATCCGAAACTGATCCAGATAAATATCAGGATCACAGCGTTGTTGTTGCATTTGCATGTTAAATTTCTATCCGTATCTGGATCACGCTTCATTGGAATTCAACTACATACCTACTATGTGCTTAAAAAACAATTAACGTATTATGCATTCACATATATTTTTGAGATATTCTTGCATGTATAAGGCTCATTTGTAGCGTCAATAAGATCAAAGTTTACTTGGTGAAACTAGTAAGCGATCGCGTGTTGCGAGTGAGTCTGCAAAAGCGGTCACTAACGAAAAGTACATGGGTAATATTTTTGCAAAATTAGAAAGGCACGATTAGTATAAAAAAAAATTGATTCGCGGCAAGACTGAAAAACAACAGGGCGAGATTTACCTCCTAAGAGATTTAGGCCGAGCTTATCTTCCAATTTGCCTCGAGCTTTTTTTTTTTAATTTTTCCCTACAAATTGGCCGCGCGAGACTTCTTCCATAAGCTTTTCATTGCAAAAATTCACTTGAAGTATTTGCCAAACCACTATCCAGGACGACCCTGCTTAAAAAGACTTTTTCCTAATTGAAACAATTTTTCCAAAAAAAAAAAATACCCCGATTAGCTAACCGAATCATGTGAAAACGACTTCATAGCTTGAAAGGACATTAAAAGCAATTATGCAGATTTTCAAGACCAAACTAATGACGTATAAATTCCAAAAATCGAATTTCAAATAACCAAGTTACAATAAAAAAAGAATTTCGGCTGTATTTCGAATTTCAATATAAGTTTCATATTTCGGGGGGAACTTTTTTTTACAATCCGGTCTAGTGTACGTGTCCCGTACAAACAACTTAATTTTTACGCTATATATATGTATATTTTTGTTTTTGTGGAAACAAACACATTTTATGTTTTGGTTTTTGTTATTTTAATAAACCTTGATCCAAGTACTACCGAATATGATGGTTTAACCACAAAATCCGGTGATTTTCTGCTGTCCCGTAGACACGCATGATTATATTGTATTGTTCAAATATACATAAAATTATTTCAAAAGCTGGTTTCTATTTTTATTTAGATTCATACCATAGCATATTAAAGCACTAAAAAGTTTGTGTGAAAAGGTATAGCTTGCCTTTAGTATCAACTGTGGAAGGCTTCATATGTGTCTGTTGATCTTATGAGCGTCCAAAGTAGTCAACCAATATTGACGAAGTAGAGTAAAATGCGTTGTGAGATAGAAGTAGTAAGGAGAGGCAGACTACGGATGGTTTCCAAAATAGTTTTAGATAAAACGGTGCACAGATACACTTCGAAGGTATATCACGTAATTCATACTAAGCCAATGCCTATTCCCCTGGCTTGAAAAATATCTTCTAAAGCATCTACATGAGCTGGGTACCGTACTCAGATTTTTGCATGTTAGGTCAGCACATTAACCACCACCCCACGCTGGTCGCCATGATCACAAGTAAAAACCACTTTCATTACTATTAATTCATGAACATTTTTTTGCTTTTGCAAAACACGTTTGCGCGTAAACTAAATCGAAATAAATTGCGCTCAAGGTCCATAGCGACACTTTAGTCGAGTAATTGTCACGCAAATGTATATAGCACAAAGCAGATAGATATGTGGGAAAGATAGGCGTGTAATATGTACTTAATAAAGAAAAAGCCTTGGTGAAATACAAACAAAAAGGATTAATAAATAAATAAAACTTTTGATCAAAATCAACCAAAAATAATGGCAGATGATGCCACTTTATATGAAATAAAAAATAGGAAATTTCAACAGTGATTCAAGCTTACTACATAAATATGAGCTTCCACTTATAGAAATATGTTGAATGAAATAAAAAAGTAGTTAATGGGCATCTAAAATTGATTTAAATTTTTTTGTATCAATTACGTTAGAGCAGTGTTTAGCAAAGTAGCTGTAATTGGTCATAAAAACTGTGCACAAAATCTGACAATCAATTTAATTCTAATGCCATTATAAAAAAGTAAAGGTGTCTAAGTTCGGGTGTAACCGAACTTTATATACTCAGCGTGAGCTTCAATTGCACATTTCATTTCAGATAAATTACTTTTCTACATAACACGTGGCACCACCCGTTTAAAAAAAATTATCTCCCCATTTCCTCTTACAATAAAACTTGATAAGTCAAATATCATTGATTCAAAACTATTTTTTGCTAAGTTATAGGTTATTATTCTAGTCTACGACCCTTTTAAACTTGTTTTATATCTAAGTTGCCGTGGTCTTTAACCGATCCCGCCCATTTTTACTAGAAATATTTTCTGCTATAAGGAAAATATGTGTACACAATTTAATTACGAGTTATGGCTCCCGAAACATAGAAAATTGCTTAGTCATCATGGTCCTTAACCGATTTCGTTAATTTTTCTTCAAAGCATTCCTTATAGTAAATGCAACCTCTCTGCCGAATTTTGTTACGATAGGTTTAACGATTTTTGATTAATAATATTTGTAAAATTTACTTATCACAAGTGGGCAGTACCACGCCCATTTAAATTTTTTTTTTTCAAATTTTTATCAAGAGTCTCAGTATCAGTCCACATGTCAAATTTCAACATTCTATGTGTATTATTTACTAAATTATCAGGTTTTTTGTGTTTTCCAAAATTATATATATATAAAAAATGGGCATGTTTATCATCCGATTTCGCTCATTTTCAATACCAATCTATTCTGGGCCAGATAAGCTAGTGTACCAAAGTTGGTGGAGATATCTCAATATTTACTTAAGTTATCGTGCTAACGGACGAACGGAAGGACGGACATGGCTCAATCAAAATTTTTTTCGATACTGATGATTTTGATATATGGAAGTCTATCTCTATCTCGATTCCTTTATACCTGTACAAACAACCGTTATCCAATCAAATTTAATATATATAATATCTATGGCCTCTGTGTGCAAAGCACGCTGAGTATAAAAACGTGAGTTAATGCCTCATATATGCAGAAATAAAGTGGGCGTACAATGCATAAAATAAGACACAAATACTTAGACGCGAGCTTCATTAAACGAACAATTATTTCATACTTAAAGCTGTGACAGGAATTCAAGCTCATTGAGTGCACTGAAGGGTCGGCGGCATAAATAACTGTAGCCGTATTGAATTCGTTTTACCCACTTGATAACAATGTATTTACAAGATATGGGTAACTAAGAAACCAAATATGGATAAAATTTTGGTTGAGTGTACTTATAAGTAGCCCCGTGGCATGAACTCATTCGTGTAGCCGGCGGCGATAAATGCGCCGGATGAAGCAATAAAAGGTCATTTTCGACGAAACGTGTCAAAGTAATAAAAGTGTAAATGCGTAAAATGCCTTCCGGAGTTGACTCAACTCCACCTATCGAAGGGATTGGTGTGCTTTAATAAATATATAAATATTATTACTATACGCACATTTTATTCAGAACGAAATATTCATAGCTATGTACATAAATTTGTATGTATGTATTGCATGTATACACAGCTGTGCACAAAAAAATATAAACAGTTCTATCGTAGCTCATAAAATAAAAACAAAAATGTTGAATACTTTTGACTACACCTACGTATGTACGGTGGCCGCATGCTCGCCTACCACACCGAAGATTCTGGGTTCAGATCCCCAGCAAAATACTTAGGGAGACGGGGTTCCTCTCGGTAATTGTTAGCAAAATTTGATTTGCTTACAGAGCGCATAGAAGTCGTTAGCCAATAAAGCAAACAAGAAGCATTTATCAATCTTCCTCTTTGTAAATATGTCATAGTCTTGCAACAGCCATTGAAGCAAGAAGGATAACTGCTGATGGAGGATGGATACCGATTCAAATCGCAGATTATAAAGCTTGGGAGACACACTTAAAACGTGACATAATCCAAATGCTCTGATGAGCGGATACGTCATAAAATAACTACATAGAATGCAAAAGGTCTAAGATCAGAAATGTGTTAAGGGTTGCACACCTTCTTTCCACAAAATGCTGACGATGGATCCAGAACGCCAAATGCTCGTACCAAAATTATGAATGGCCCGGAACCGTTGTAACAAATCTGAAACTTCGTTGAAACCATTCGTCTAACACCAACACGCTGATTTTGACAATCTGAACAAAGGTATTTTGTTGCTGTAGGGGTGAGCCAACCATATAGTTGAGCCATGAGTACTACCAACTCAAAAGTGGTTAGCTGTCAAAAAATCTACTACATAAAACGAAACGAACAGAACTGCTATACGGATCAGAAATTGAACCAGATAAATATCAGGATCACGAAGTTGTTGTTGCATTTGCATGTTAAATTTCTATCTGTATCTGGTTCACGCGTCATTGAAACGTAAATAGAGATATAAGGCATCATTTGGTGGCAAAGATCCTGAGCCAGATAAATAATTTTGCATGCAAATGCAGCAATAACGATTTGAGCCAAATAAATCCAGATAAAAAGTCTGCTTCAATCTGTAAGCCAAATAATTTGTTGATTTCTTGTCTTTAGTTTGGCAGCACTTGCTTTAATAAACCTCCTTTTTCAAAAATAGATGTCGTGTAAGCAGGCCCGACGAGAGGGGAGGGGGAGGGGGAATGGGGGATTCCCCCCGGACCCTGGGCTTCTCAGGGGGCCCGCGATTTAGAGGTACTAAGAATTTTTTTTTTTTAATTCAGGAGTCTTTAGTTGTTCCATGTGCAAATTTGAAGCAGAATTTCAAAAGCAACGAATATTGATAATGATTTTTTACCTGGGCCTTCGAACAGTGAGGAGACAATAACAACATCAAACAAAAATTTATGTTTACATGAATCCGAAATCGTAAAGTTTTCGTGGTGACACTGATGAAGGTGCATCTTCAAAAAGTCTTCAAACAATACCACCAACTCTGTATCAAAGTCCAGATTATTTAAACGACTTCGATATCGGTACCGTGAACAATGAGTTTTTGCGATCTGAAGAAGTCAACGAAATAATTCGTCGAAGTCATCAAAAGTGTCCTATTATTTTTCCACGTGATTGTCATGACGAGGCATTTCCTACCTCATTGTTAAACAGAATCTTGCCAAATGGAGAGAAAGTGGAGCGTGACTGGTTTGTGTGGAGTGCCAGTAGCAATGCTTTTTATTGCCTACCATGTCGTCTGTTAAGCACCAATACTTTAATCGACCTAAAATTTGTTGTCCTGGCGGATATTCGAAATTCCAGGTATGGAAGAAGCTATACGATAAACTGCCATCACACAAAAATACTTAAGATCACATTAAATGTTATATTAAATGGCGATCTTTACAAAATCTAATTCAAAAGGAGGCTACAATTCATACACTTATCAATGAACAGCTAATCACTGAAACTCAAAAGTGGAAAGAAATTTTATATAGAATTTTGTACACTATTTTATTTTTGGGTGAAATAGGCCTAGCTTTCAACGGCGAAATTATATATCTTGGTGAACGAAACAATGGACATTTTTCGGGCATCTAAGATCTCATAAGCCATTATGATCCGATTTTGGAGAAAGTTGGGATTTCACAACAGCAGCACAAACGTTTACAGGTTCACTATCTTTCCCCAGACATTCAGAACGAGTTTATAGAAATTTGTGCAAAGCACAGGGGAAACTATATTAGATCAAGGCAAGAAAGCCAAGTATTTTGCTATTATCGTTGATGCTATGCCTGATGCTAGTCACGTTGACTACGTTCATTTTGCGCTAACTCCATTTCAATTCGAAAGCAACAAATTTTACAATTCAAGAACGGGTTTTCGCTTTCGTGAATTGTAACCAAAAAAACTGGTCAGAAAATCGCTGATCTAATTTGCCATACTCTAAACATGAAATTCCATTAAAAGATTGTCGTGCACAAGGGTACGATAACGGCGCCAATATGAAAGGAGCTTACAACCGAGCACTACGTCACATTCTCGACAAAAACTTGAATGGTGATTACTCGCCTTGTGCAACCCACCGTCTCAATTTATATAGTGTTGATGCTGCAGAATGTTGTACGGCTGCAATTACTTTCTTCGGGGTTGTACAAAAATGTTTTACTATTTTCAGCGGCAGTCCACAACGATGGGACATCCTCAAAAAAATGTGCCGAGCTCTATTCATAGTCTTTCAGACAAAAGCCAAATTTGACTGCGTAAGCATACGGAGATCTTACCGGCATTCTCAAGTATATCAAGCTCGAATGTATCTTCATTCAATTTGGTTCAAAATACTGACTACAATTAATGAAATAAACATGGCTCTCCAAGCTAGGGACGCCACCATAGATGTTGAGGTCCGAAATCTAGATGCCTTATTAGCTGATTTGAAGTTGACCAGGAACCAATGGGAAACAATTTTAAACGAATGCAAAACAGTTGCTATTCAATTGAACATCTCGCCAAAGTTTCTGGACATTCGAAAGAGAAAACCCAAAAGACGTCCTGAATATAATTTAAATGAGATGATTACGGATGATTCAGAATCTGATTTTAAAAACAATACATTCCTGGTGATCGTTGATTCGGTAATCACTGGCATTACTGAACGATTTGCAGTTATGTGGAAATTTGAAGACATGGATGAAACTACGGTACCGGCGAGTGCAGCAAGATTTGTCGAAAAATACAAGTCGGACATTTCTCAAAGCTTAGAATGCGAAATAATTCACTTGAAACACATTTACGAAGCAAATATTGATAAAGGTCTGTCACCATTGGAATTTCTAAATGCCATCTACATGTGTTCAAAATCTGTATACAATTTTTCCCAACATTTGTGTTATAGCTGTCACTGTAGCTAGTGCAGAACGTTCCTTCAGCGTCCTTTCAAGAATCAAAAACTTTCATAGATCATGTTCATCTCAAGAGCGAGTTTAAGGACTTGCCACGATTTGTGTTGAATCCGTTTTGGCAAGACAGTTAAATTTTGATATTATTATAAAAAAATTTGCAGCGAAAAAAGCAAGAAAAGCCACTCTTTGATATCTGAACCTTCTATATTGAATAATTAAAATGTATAATCATCATTAGATTTATTAAAATGTTACCAAATTACTAGAAAACATTATTTGAAACATTATGTGGCTGTTAAAAGAGAATTTTATTTGTACGTTACAATAAAATAATATAAATAGTAAATATTTTGTGTAAATTTTTTTTTCAGCTCTTAGTCCAAAAATCATTTAGTTGATTTTTTTGATGTAATCCATCAATAATGATTCATGAATAAGACGTCATTAATTCAAATTAATCAAATGTATTAGTGGATTTTTATAGGGGGCCCGTAAATTGTTTAGTCCCGGGCCCGGATTTTTTCTCTACGGCCCTGCGTGTAAGCCTAACTTAAATTCGGCATCTAATAAATTAAGTAGCTTTATAATCCTTTTAAGAGAGTAATGCTTCTTAAAATCTGACCTTTTTCACTGATGAAACCCAGAAGTTTATACATTATTTACTTTTATAAAAAAAATACTTGGACTTATTACAAAGTAACGTTTTTGATAAATTTTGGAATTCGGGCAACCTTTTCAATTTCAAAATTTTAAATAGTAATTAAATTAAAGCATAACTTTATTAAGGTTCAGTTGGTCTTATATATAACTATCAATAGAAATTTGACGCGTCCAACGCTTTTATTTAATTGTCTGATCAACGCCCTAGATTGATGAGGAGTGTGATGACTAGTACCTAGGACCTACCTAATTATTTTCTAGCTTTTAGTATTATTATTACTTCATGTAAGTATTGTTTTCAATAAAACCGTTTAACTTAACAATTTTTTTAATTATTTTATTTTCAAGTTTTTAATCTTTATTTAATTGCCTATTATTTCTGTTGTTGTTGTTGTAGCAATGCTCGCCCCACCTAATAGCCCCGACCGATCACAAATTGTCATCAATAGTCCAAGGAAACTTGCTGTTTCAACAGGGGTGGACCATAAGGAAAGGGGTGTTAGAGGCGTTGGTTCCACATTACAATTGAAGAGATGGTTGGTGTCATGTGGAGACACATTGCAAGCGGGGCATACATTTTATATGTCGGGGTTGATTCTGGATAGGTAAGAGTTTAACCTGTTACAGTATCCAGAACGAAGTTGAGCAAGAGTGACACGCGTTTCCCTGGGGAGTATGCGTTCCCCTTCCGCGAGTTTTGGATAATTTTCGTTAAGTACTGGATTCACCGGGCAATTACCGGCATAAAGGTCCGACGCCTGTTTATGGAGTTCAACAAGGACCTGCTTGTGTTTTTTCACTTCTCCTCGGTTTTGATGTTTCGTTTCTAAATTGCACCGATACCTGCCGACCACCCAGATAATTTGCGGTCCACCTTTTAAGACATGGGGGAAGGGTAGACCCTTCCAGGTCTTGCAGTAGCGAGCCATGGTTGACCGTATCAAAAGCTTTTGATAGGTCTAGCGCTACGAGTACTGTTCTGTGGTGGGGGTATTGATTTAAACCGCAATTTATCTGGGTGCTAATGGCATTTAGCGTGGTGATAGTGCTATGGAGTTTTCTGAAGCCATGCTGATGAGGGGCTAGCTGCAAATTTGCTTGGAAATAAGGGAGCAAAATGGCTTCAAGCGTCTTTGCCACTGGCGATAGGAGAGATATCGGACGATACGACTCACCTATGTTAGCTGGTTTCCCAGGCTTTAGTAGCGGGACCACCTTGGCCATTTTCCATTTATCAGGTATGACAAAGGTGGAAAGAGACAGGTTGAAGGAATGCGCCAAATATTTGAAACCCTCTTTCCCTAGGCTTTTAAGCATCGGCATGGCTATGGCGTCTGGGCCCACTGCTTTGGATGGTTTAGCACGACCAATGGCGTCCTCAACCTCTTTAGCGGTGATGGTGATTGGTTACGCGCTGAATTTGGGTTTATGTGCGCGTCTATTGGCTCTCCGTCTATCTTTGTCGACCGTAGGATGCATTATATATTGTCGGCAGAAAGCGCTCGCGCATTTTTTCGCGTCCGACAGCACTTTGTCGCCAAAGGCGATGGAAACTTTGTCTTTGTGCTTAGTCGGATTGGATAGGGACTTTACGGTGGACCAAAGTTTACCCAAACCGGTAGAGAGGTTACAACCTCTTAGGTGCTCCTCCCATTTCGCCCGCTTGTGTTCATCCACAAGCAATCTGATGCGTTGGTTTATTTGGGGGTCGCCTGGATCAAGCTGTCTTATAAGGTCACGTTCTCTCGCTAAGTTTGCGGCCTCCGCCGGGAAGTGGGCCGGATTTCGGGAATTCTCCCGGCGGGAATGAAATGTGCCGAGGCGGATTTAATGACCTTACGGAAGGCACGCTCCCCTTGGCGGGCATCAGTCGGGATAGGGAGGGCAGCAAAGCGGCTGTCTGTAAAGAATTTATATTCTTCCCACTTTCCTTTTTTGAAGTTTTTGAAAGTGCGTTTTTCAGTGACGATGAAGTCGGCGGTACGCTCAAGCGAAATAAGTATGGGCAGGTGGTCGGATGCCACTGTTACCATCGGCTGCCAGTTGACGCAGTTTACGATTTCTGCGCTCACGATTGAGATATCTGGCGAGCTGTGACAGCTTCCTACCATACGCGTGGGGGCGTCTCCGTTTATTGTGCAGAACGTCGTTTCTTCTATTTGATCCGCCAACATCTCACCCCTACTGTCCGCCCGCAAGTTTGAATGCCATAGATCATGATGGGCATTGAAATCGCCGAAGATAATGCGATTGTTGCCAGTGAGTAAGGCCCTGATATTAGGGCGGTATCCACTGGGGCAACAGGTGGCAGGAGGGATGTAGATGTTGATGATTTCTAGGGTTGCATCGCCTGACCGGACAGATAGGCCTTGACGTTCTAAGACATTGTCCCTGCGGTCGATGCCAGGATCAAATATATAATATTGCACAGAGTGGTGTATGATAAACGCGAGACCGCCTCCATTTCCGCTCTCGTGGTCTTTCCTGTGGACATTATACCCAGAGCAGGTCTGCAATGCAGATCTTGCTGTGAGTTTAGTCTCTTGAATCGCAGCAATGCGGATGTTGTGCCGCTTCATGAAATCGACTATCTCCGTAATCTTCCCAGTTAGTCCATTACAGTTGAACTGCAGAATTCTGAAGTGCATAAGGGGAGACGTCGCCACTCTGGGGGTAAGTGACGGGTGACAACGCCTGGGTTGTGGAAGGCCAGGACACAATTGCTGTTGTAGCCTTGGGACTGGGCGTCCTTGGGCAAGCATTGGGGATGATTTGGGTTTGCGACCTGGCAACATGGCGCGATGAAACCCGTCGGGGGGTTGCCGTCGCGGAGACCAGAACATCTAGGAAAGTGGCACCACCCAAGGCAGGAGCTGCATTGGGCGGATGTCGCAAACCTATATATTCTGTGCTGGCAGACGATGCAAACGGAGGTAGGGACTAAGAGTCTGTTTCCCTTACCTGCACGATTGCTGCCGGAAAAGAGGGGGGGGGGGGGGGGGGGGGGGGGAGACGGGGGCAGGGGCTGATGATCAGCATTGCTACCAACTCTACTACGAAGGTAGTAGTTATGAGTGGTATCAGCTGTTTGAGTTGTTGGCGCCGTGAGGCGCGAGCAGCAGCGGGGCTGCTGGAAGGTAGTGAAAGGCGCTTAGGCGTAGACTACGGGACGCCCTTGGGCGTGAACAGCAAGGAGCCACAAAAGATTTATAAAAGTTACGTGGACGTCGGGTTTTGGGATCAAGCCCAGAATAACCTGTCCGATGCAACCATCCCTTGCACGAGACACACTGAACAGAGTATGACCGTCCTAAAAAGATTCTTTTCCGGCAGATGCAGCAAAACCATTTCTCAGGACCGGGGTCAGGAGACGAACCCGGATTGGATTCGATGCCTTCCCGGAGTAAGAGAATATGGAGCAGTCCTGCTGCAAGGAGCTGCTGGGAGGATGACAATTTGTGGGAGGGACAAAACAAATTAGATGGGGTCACACTGAAATGACAGTCCTTGGTCGGGAAAAATCCCGAGTCGCTCCGGTACATAGAACCGACTGCCTTGGGAAGCGCTCAATACATAATCCTTCCAAAGACTTTACTCGACTCTGCGCCACGTATGCCTGTCCCTCCTCGAACTCCAAAATATTTTGATGTCACTTCTACTGGACTGTATGTAATATTTGTTCCAAATAGAAGCCAAATCGGACATCACTGGCCGTTCTCTATCCATGTACGTATTGTGTTCGAGATATGAGCCAAATCGGACCACAAATACGATTTTTTTGAATATCTCGATCTTTGCGCCACCTAGCGGCGGTTTCTTACATAGGTCGCTTTCTATTCATGTATGTATGTATTATGTGTGGGTCTACCACGTTATCCCCAAAATCAAAATCCCCAAACTCATAATCCCCAACACAAAATCCCCATTTTATGTGTGAAATAAATTCAAATTAGGTTTAAAATCGCCGCGACCAAAAAAGGCTAATAATCCATACCAACTTTCTGCACAGGCGGCCTTCGGCCGCGCTTATAAAAAATAACCCTGGACTACGCCATGCAAAGTCCGGGTGTGTGGTATAACCGTGGCTACCACCAGGGTGATGTCCTTCTGCGTAGTACACGCTTCTGTTAGCTTGTTCGAATTAGAGCGACTAGCAGTCCTATATATGGATAAGTAAAAATATGTATTGCCAAAACGTGAATATATAGTTATACATACATAAATATGAATGAAAGAGGAAAGAGATATTGCTATTTTTTACACGGTCATGATGTTTATCATACCACTGGGATTTTGTGTTTGGGGATCTTGATTTTGGGGATTTTGATTTTGGGGATTTTGAATTTGGGGATTATGTGTTTGGGTATTTTTTTTTTTTCTTTGGGGATTTTGTGTTTGGGTATTTTTTTTTTCATAGGTCTCTTTCTATTCTTGTATGTATTATGTGTTCCAAATATGAGCCACATAGGACCACAAATACGATTTTTTTGAATATCTCGATCCTTGTGCCACCTAACGGCGATTTTTTTCATAGGTCGCTTTCTATTCATGTATGTATTATGTGTTCCAAAAATACGAATTTTGGTAATATCTCGAACCTTGCGCCACCTAGCGGCGATTTTTTTATAGGTCGCTTTCTATTCATGTATGTATTATGTGTTCCAAATATGAAAAAATCTGACCACAAATACGACTTTTTGAAATATTTCAATTCATGCGCCAGCTAACGGAGTTTTTTCTTCTTATTATTGCATTGTCATCGGGTTCTGAACTATATTCCAAGTTTCAAGCTCGTAGCTTGTCGGGAAGTTACTTAAATTTCAATTACAAAATTCGTGCCAGCTAGCCCAGTCGAGCTAAATAAAACCGTTTAAAAACATGCTCTTATTTTTGAACATGCAGCTGTAAATACATAACACACACCTTGATCTGAAGGGTGGTAACTCGAAATTCGCGATTTTTGAACTTAAGCTTACTAGCAGGCTATTTAATTCAGCACCGATCGTTCTGAATAATTGAAACCAATAGTACCTGCACTAATAACTAATAAAACAGTTGTTATAAACTTAAATTTCCCTTAGCGCTTATGGGGAAGTAATTAGTCAATTTTTCCATTATTTCAAAAACATGTCTTCTGAGGTAATCGCTGTTTAGACAGCTAGATCTGTACGCACGTTTCTATAAAATATGCATACAAATCCATGGCGACATCATCCCCTGTGTTTTGTAAACATGAAAAATGCAGCACGAATATATAACGAAAATTGCTGGAGGTGAGGGTTTTTTTCTTTTTTTTTTACACAACTTTCATTCCCTCATCAATATGAAATATGTAAGACGACGTGTTTGTTTCCAAATTTAAATGCAATTTTATAGTAAATACAATGCAGTAGAAGAACGGTGCAGCTATTGAATATGAAAAGAGCCCCACCCACACGATAAAAGGGGGCAACAACTAAGGCGGCTACATACATATATGAAGATGGAGTGCAGTAAAGAATTTGAATGTGGTGTGAAGTTGGCATTTTGATGATGGTGATAGAGTTTTTTTTTATTCTTTTGTTTGAACATATTTTTGCGTTTGCGTGTGCGTGTGTGCATGTAGATGAACATTTATGCGTACATACTTGTACATATTGTGGGTCTATAATTTCTGGGGTTGCTTCTTTTGTTTTTTTTTTTTTTGTGCATGATGCAACGTATTTGGTACTGCGTCAGCATCAACAAAACGACCAATTGAAATATATTGTACGTACATATGTACGAGTATGGCTGTGGAACAAACTTGCGACAAATCATCATCAACAGTTTGTATGAGCTTTAAGTCAACAAAAAATTTTAATTTAAATAGTTTCAGCTGGCGTTTCAATAATTTTATGTGCTACTCAATACAATCAAGGGTGTTTATGTACAATTGGTTCCCAACAAAATAAATTTGAAATTACTAAGTAATAAATTATTTATTTAATTGAATAATTTAGAAAACTACCGAAAGATAATGGGTATGAGAACCATCGAGTAGCAGTTTAATCGAGATAGAATAGACAATATAATGCACTTAAAAAGCTTAATATCGATATTTCTAAATAAACAAAATACTAAATAAAGAATAAACATTCAGCGTTGGGAGGTAGTTTTCTTTGCAAAGTATGTATGTAATGAGTTCTACAGATTAGATTTTTATGTCTCTATTCAGCTGGTGTGTTGACACAATGAAAAGCACCAGAAACGGTCTGCTTTGTGGCTACATTTGCACGCAAAGCAGCAAAGGTTCAATACACTCATCATATGATAGTTTCCGAGAGGGTAGGTATGGTATCTTTTTGATTTGGATGAGGGACCAAGAAAGCACAACACCACCGGCGGTATCCCTCAGGCATATGTTCTAAGCCCAACGCTATGGAATGTGATGTATGACGGTGTGCTACAAATCGACCTTCCCAGAAGCACGGAAATTGTCGGATATGCAGATGATATTGTCGTAGTACCAGTGGCCAAGAAACTTGATCCGCTCAAAGCATTATGCAATGACGCCGTGGAAAGAATAAAAAAAGACGAACATGAAACGAGATGGCTAGCAATAAGACAGAGGTGCTTTTGATGAGCTCAAAGCGGACTGTGGATGAGTTAGTCCTAACCATAGGAGATTATCAAATAAATTCAAAGCCATTCTTAAAATATCTAGGAGTAAAAATGGACTCAAAACTAACTTTTAAGGAAAACTTATGGGCGATGGGGAGAAAAGTTTCTAGAACTAGTGGAGCCCTAATACAAATAAATCGGCGGACCAGGTATTATCCAACGTAACCAGATCGATAATATTATATGCAGCACCAGTATGACACGGATCTAAAATGGTCCACCAAAAAAATATACTAGCAACCTACCGTATTACTGCTTTCTATACGAATGGCATGTGCTTATCGGACGATGTCCGAGGACGCGATCCATGTTTTATCCAGGAAAATCCCAGTAGATCAGGTGAAATGCCCGATATGTATTTGCATTCGAATCAGCCTACCATCTGAAAATGCTAAGAAAAGCGCAAGGTCACGAACAATAGTTAGGTGGCAATAACGGTGGGTAGATTCGAGAAAAGGGCGCTGGACCTTTATGCTAGTTCGGAATATAACGAAATGGTACCAGCGAAAACACGGCGAACTAAATTACCACCTGATACAGATATTGAGCAGGCACGGCGGCTTCAAGGTATATCTACATAAGCGTGGGGTTGGGCCACTTGAGAGTAGTGCGCTACCCCAACGTCCAATAAAAAAGACTGTACAACATACGAAAAAAAGCTATGGCATCTTTATGATTATTGTTACGGGTCTATGTATGTCTACTGGATTCAAGGGGTCGATAAGAGCAATACAATGCTTTATAGATTCACAGCTTCCGCAAGCCAACTGTCAACCCCACCTGCTCGAGTAGAATACTGTTACAAATATGAATGTATCATACACATATTTAGCAATGGAGGTGATACCAAGTTCCTCAGATGGCGAGATGGGCTAGGAGGTTCAATGTGTTAATATTACATCGTTCATGAAATGGTCGAGCTAGTTCCTTTATGGTGCTCGTTACCGGCGAGTACTAAATCTTTATCCGGCAAATAACCATCAACATCGATAATACTCCCAAAAACCTACAAAAAGTGTGCTTATCAACAACAAAACACAATATTGTTAGTTTTCAATGCACGAGGTCCAATAGCTTTAGATGCAGACTGTATTAAATAAATACAGTAGTTGTTGTATGGATTGATGACAATACCTCTTCAACCGTCCAACTAGCGGCATCGGGGAGTGCACCACATTTGGATTTTTGTGCTGGGAAAGATGTAAAAAAACATTAAACTTGAAAAGCCTAAAGTTTTAAAACGACCAAAAGAAAAAAACTAAAGGAAGATGGTGCTCAGGAAAATTTAAAAAATCTAAAGCACGCATATCGCCCGGGAAAAACACTGACTTGTTTGCGTTCAAACCACTTTTTGTAGAGCTACCTCCACTTAGGCCTTTAAATTTCCACCAGTGCCTGGTCCGAAAAGTTAAGAAAATTATGACTTTATCTTTAGTCGTATTTGGTGCGACCTCCGAAAAGATTTAGGCCGAGCTTCTCTTTCAATTTGCGTCGTGGTCTTAAATAATTTTTTATTTGCCGGACGGTACCTACATGGATTAAGCCAACTCCGAATAGCAGCTGCAATGCAAACGAATCTTCACCGTGACTCTTGGTAATAGTATAGTTGAGGGGTTGACTACTAATATGCTTCCAAAAATATCGAGAGGTGTAAAACGACGCGCCTTGACGTGAGTATTAATAATCCAAAGGCGGAAAATAAAAATTTTAACTCGTTCAAAGATATTAACGAAAAACCGAAAAATGACCCGCGGGTCCCTCCGAAACGGAGGGTGGTATCCATAGTATTTTTACTCAGAACACCTTTCTGCGCTGGCGGCATTCGGCCGCGGTTATAAAAATTACCCTGGGTGGGTCGAACACCGGTTTGGAGACCAAGACTTTATTCGCGCCAAACACTTATGTTCACAATTTTTTTTGTGGGTACAACAACATTACAACAACCACATGAAGATCGCCAACTTCAACTGCAAATATTTCCGGACAGAGGTACAATTTTTATTTTCCGCCTTCGTATTATTGTTCTCGAGATTAATACGAGTATTTTGACACCTCTCTCGATATTTTTGGTAGTGAATTAGCAGTCGAACCCTCAACTAGACTTTTACCCGAAGCTTTTCATGAAAGAAATACACTTGGAGTGTCTGCCTAGACTTTTACATCCATCTCTACCTCAACTGGTGGTGGGTAGAGGATGAACCTTGTGATTTCAGACATTTGACGACTAGTCGTCTGCTGAGATGGCTACTTCATCTCACAAAAATCGTATTCCGAAATAATAACATATTAAAATGGCAGAATAGTGGAGTGGGAAAAATTCCATATGCTTAAATATCATGCTTGACATTTCAGCTGTCACAAAGAAAACGGAATAATTATAATAGGGACCGTAAGTGAAGCGACGCATAGTTGATTCAAAGCTGCGGAAGACAACTAAAATCTCCCTAAATTTGGGCAGCAATGGTATCGATGGTTTACCATTGGAAAGAAAACAACCTGCTAAGCCTATGTCGGAGAGAACTAACAGAGACTTTGGTTTGAGCATTCTATCAGCTTACCTTCCCGTTTAGTTCTGAAAGCATGGACAAAAAACATTCAGACATTGATAAATATATACAGTCTGCAGCTTGGAATATTATAAACAAACTAGATGGTTCTGGAATGGCGAAAACTGTCGGATACACATATATTATATATCTATCTACGACTTCCATGGTTAAAAGGTATGTTACTAAAAAAACAACCACAGATTAGCATCACATTTCATATACGAAATTCATAGAGAATTAAATGCATATCCCACGTCCGTATGTATCCAGTTGAGTTTCTTAACAGATATACATAAAGTCTGTAATCCATCAAACAACGCCACATTATTACAAAACAAACTTCCGTGGCAGTCAGCCAAGCGAAAGTTCTATAGACAAGAACAATGGTGGTGCGACTCCCGCTGACAAACACAAGTACGTAAATACATATTTCCAAAGAGCCGGCTGTCTGATTCAAGTAAACGAAAATCAACCCTGCAACAATAAAATCCTAGACGCAATGATCCACCCGCATAAAGACTATAATAAAAATGCAATATCATAATACATTTAAGAAGCGAAAGTAGAAAACATAAAATAGAAAATAAGTAAAACAAAGAATATATAGAAAATAATAATATAAATAATTGCATATGTACACTTAAGTTGCTTAAAAGGCTATGTTTATGTACGCGTATACTAAGCTGAACAGAGTAGCGTTTAAAAACTGCAACTTACTAAATCGCTGTTTGTGGGTCTCATGGCATCGTTATATTAAAAGTTCAGGCTATGACCAAGGCAAAGGTTCCTGAGATATTTTTTTTAAGGAAAGTAAACGGAAGTTGATGGGTAAATTGGTAAGTATATGTTTGGAACACGAGTATATAGTAGTTATATGAAACTTGGTCAGGAGCGGTCGAGTCTATAACTCATTCATGCTGACTTATCGCAGGACGATTTTTCTTCCATTCTGCTAGCTCAGGAATTTATCTCACCATCTCATGTTGTTGTTGTTGTTGCAGCGATAAGGTTGCTTCCCGAAAGCTTTGAGGAGTGTTATCGATGTAATGGTCCTCTGCCGAATACAGATCCGGTACGCTCCGGTAACACAGCACCATTAAGATAGCCCGACCATCTCGGGAACGATTTATATGTCGCCAGAGCCTCGTCTGTTAGTGAAACAGGATTCGCCGCGGATATGTGAGGTTTACAATTGGGTTTGGAGAAGCTATATATTGCGCTGGCAACCTGAAGGGTTGCGCTACACTATTTTAGTCGCCTACGACAGCCATACCTACCGCGCGTATAATCTGACCCCCTAACCCGCTGGGGGAATCACCATTTCATGGAATAGCTTTTTTTCCAAAATACTGTAGAATTAAAAGAATACTGTAGAACTTAGCCTCCTAAAAACAAAAACAATAGCTTTGTTTTTAGGAGGCTATGTTCTACAGTGTTCTTTTGACTCTGGGGTTGTCCATGAAATAAGCTCTTAGATATTCATATATTACATGTTGAAGGACTCGCTCGGTAGTGAAGACAATTCAAAGTAAGCTTTATCAACCCTGGAGAGTTGTACCAGGGTTTATTTTTTGTTTCCTTTTCCTGATTCAATAACTTATTCGATCTCTGTTTGGGTACCATCATTCTATTTCGGAATTGAGTTGTAGTTCGACCGACCAGCGATTAAGGAACTTAAAATATTCTCGCACGTACTTTGTCCCATCTCGGGAACGATTGGGTATGAAACCTTCTAGGACATTACGCCCTCCCACCCGCCAGATCCATGAGTAGCTTTGAGTCACCAGAGCCTCGGCTGTGAAAGAAACAGTATTCGCCACGGGTAGGTGAGGTTGACAATTGGGGTGAAGAAGGTATATATTGCACTGGCAACCTTTCGGGTTCCTGTAACAGTTTGGTTCAAGCTCGTTGGAATCTTTTCATCTGATTTCACTCTTCAAAACTACGAGGAATTACAATAACCAAGAAAGATTTCCGGCGCGCTTTGATAGATATATTTGTGGTGAGGTAATGCACTGTATGCTGTTGTGCTCTCATTATCTTCACACCACCTCATCCAAGATAGGCACCATCAGGAAAAGCAAAAGGGCTTGGTTAATCCGTCTCGCACACATTGAAGCGTTCGTGGTATTCCTTGGGTTCAGTGGTGAGATTACTTTATGCGGCACTAACTCTGGCATGTCCTTTTAAAGAATTTTAATTTTTATGATAAACAATAATGTTCAATAACCAAAATCGACATTAAAAAAAACTTACCATTATGTTCTGTGAAGATATTCAATCCGATGGCATTACAACGATTATGATTGTCCTTCGACGTATGACCTATGCTGCTGCCGCACGAAGCATTAGTCGTACGATGTGAACTGCCACCCACAACGGCTGGTGTTGCTGACGGTTTAATGCGCGAGCCACGTAAACTGGAACCAGCAGCTAAAGCGTTTACACTACCAACACTAATGCCATGCGATGAGGATAAACCAACTGGACTGCCATTACTTGGTACACCAATACAGCTAGCTGTACCGCCATGGCCACCACCACTTGAATGTGAACCGCGCTCTTTGCCCTGCTGTGCGCCCATTATGCTAAAAGCGTTAACTTTGTTTCGTAGAACAAAGCTTAAGATAAAAAACTTGCTTAATTCGAACCAAAGCTTTATTCGTTTTTTTTTTTTTTTTTAGTCTAAGTTGGGGTGCCGAGTCCGATGTACTTAGCCAAATATGTGGGCGTGTGCAGAACTAAATTGGTAAACCAACAAAAATGTATACACGGAAATATGACCCGACTGGTGGTTGGCGCACACAGACGGAAGTGTGGTGCTTAATATTTTTACTTTACTTTTATTTTCTGGTAATTTCCTAAACACGTATTTTACATCCGCCACTCTAAGCTCTACGCATTGGTGGGGTGCTGAGATGTGCTCTATTTATTTATTTTTTAAATTGCTCATTAATTATATTTTTTATACATTTTGATTTTACACTCACTTTTCACTACTTTACGCTCTTTGCAATATGCCTTTCATACGTTGTTTCGCGCCTACAAAAGGGAGGTTGCAATTAACTTTTTTTATTTTACACTGTGCACCTCCCACTTAAATGCGCTGGCTGGTATACAATTATTTCTTTCCCTTTTATCTATATCGACATTTTTTATTAAAAACTTTCCACCTTAATTTAAATATTTGTGTAATCCTGCTTTAACATTTTTATCTATTCGCAACTTCGTTTTCTTTTATCGGCGACGCTTTTATAGCAGAAACACGCCCTACCTGAATATGTGCAAGTGCAGCAACTTGTCTGCACCCAAACTCCAATTTTCTTCCACACTTTTTCACCAGCTGCCAGCTAATTAAATTTAGCGAAAGCTATTATAGTATGTATCTGAGATTTTAATTAATTAATCGCAGTTCATATGCAACTTAATAGCACATAACTGTGTAGTATTTAAAACCCAAATATTTGTGTATCATACCTTTAAAATGTAACTTTTTTATCTTTTCTTCCACTTGCACTACCACTTCTAACTGCTGCCCCTAAGTTGTGTGGGTCGAAACCACACACAAGTCGTTATAAAACAAGTATAATTGTTTTTGTTGTAATGTACTATGCAATTTTCTTAATTTAATTCACTGCATTTATTAGTGTTAAAATTAATTTAAATTTACACAAATCCACTTTGCAGCGCGACAGTAAAATTTGTCAGCTCCAACTCGTCAATATTCGTCGTTTGAGTTTGAGATAATTTCTATTCCCTTTTGAGCAATTCGTTCGTTTTCAAGTGCATCAAAAGAAAAGTCTATATAGCTGTCTCATCTACCTTTAAATGTCATAAAAGCAAAATTTAAAATTGTCACATGGTTGCATTTTGAATGTTCGTGGTATTTATGTTATACAAATCAAAGAACTATTAAGCTAGAGTTACATAGAACGCTTTGGCAAAAGCTTCGACTTTGATATATATGCGCGTTACATCTTAAAAATATATGTGTTTTTTTACATATATATACATATACGCTTAAACTTTATATGGTCTGCTAAACATTAAACTGTATCTATTCTTTTCAAACAATTTTAGCAGAAGAACAATGCTACACCAAACGCCTAACATTGGATATTTTACGTATAATAAACACGCTGCCGAGCATAAGAATGAATTACAAAACGGACAGTGATAGCATTGCACACATCTACAGACACTTGTTAGCCGTGTTTTTTTATTTACACGCGTAAACGTTTACGTTTGCTTTTAAAAAAACACCTATCCTCGCTTAGATAATGCTTAGGAGACCCAGATGGGCAGTAGTTAAATAACTAGCTACAGAACAGGGTGTACCTAAAATCGGAGACAAAACCTCTGATGGCTATAATGTATAACATATAGCTGAATCAGTTGCGATGAATAGTGGACACGCATAGAATACATAGAATTAGTGTAGAGGGTGAAACATAGAGACATATTTCAGTTACATCTGAGTATAATGCGTATTGAAATTTAAGGGCTAATTAAACTTCCTTAACCCTAACGCCATAGCCGTAACCTTACCCATATCCATATCCATCTCCAATGTGATCGATTAATGGTGCCTTAACCTAAAAATCGTGAAAATTTCATAAAACGCACAAGTTACAAACATATTGCACAAAAAATAAGTCTCTTAGTCATAACGTATCCAAAAAGATCAATAGACTCTACAAAAAGTTATTAAACTCACCAACTCAAATATTTTTAGGTTATGGATATGGCGAGAAACCAAAAACCAATTGGTTGGCTATGGTATGGTTATGGCGTAAGCATTATGGTATGGCACCTTTAATCGATTACATTGATTTCCATAAGGATTAAAGGGGCTGTGTAGCGCAAACCTTCAGGTTACCAGCGCAATATATAGCTTCTCCAAAACCAATTGTCAACCTCACATATATGCGCGGCGAATCCTGTTTCACTAACAAACGAGGCTCTGGTGACCCCAAGCTCCTCATGGAACTTGGGATGGGGAGGGAGGGGATGGCCTGAAGGTTTAATGTGGCCACATAAATCGTTCCCGAGATGGTATGGCTAGCACCTTAATGGTGCTGTGTTACCGGAGCGTACCGGATCTGTATCCGATAAAGGACCATCACATCGATAACACTCCCCAAAGTTTTGGGGGATCAACCTTATCGCTACAATAACAACAACAACAGTATGTATCAAAATCCACGTCAAATCAGTCAGACGTGTAAATTCATGTATGTGAATGTTTATAATTGTTTATGTTAAAGTTTGTATGTAATTTTACAGTGAGATTTGTTTATAATATAATTGCAGTTAGTTGCCCTTGAGTACGGTTATCGATGCGCAACCGAAATATATTGGGAAGGACTTAAACAACTTTTTACTCCTTATGACCTAGAGCCAGCTAATAGTCAATAAATATAATTGAAACCAAAGGTCTTAAAAATAATATTTATCTACTCTTCTAAATTATACTCAGATGCAACTGAAATATATGTCTATGTTTCACCTGTACACTACCTCCATGTATCACCTCTACAAATGCCGTGTGTCCACTATTCACCGCAACCGATTCAGCTATAGGTTTTACACTAAGACCAACAGATGTGTGTGTCTCCGCTTTTCGGTACAACCCGTTTTGTAGCTAGTTATTTAACCAATGCCGCTAGATGGGTCTCTTAATCATTATCTAAGTGAGGATAAGCTTTTTTTTTTACCAGCAAACTTAGACGTATATACGTGTATAAAAACACCGCTAATATTTCTTTTTTTGGCTCGCTTTATGTTATATTTTGAGTGGGGTTATTACTTAACAGCAGCGGTCGAATGCTAATAAGCGTCTAAAAATAGCGGGACAGCTGTCAAGTTCTGTTTCAGAAGATTTTTGCTGTTGAGAGTTGAAAGTTGTCATGTTGTTTTTTGTAATTAAGTTTTACGCAGAAAAAAAAGGAGTTTTGCAGGGATTAAATTTTTAAACCATTTAAGTGTTGGAACGACCAGAGTAAATGTTTTAAGCGCGGCCTTAGGCCGCCATAGCAAGGTTTTCTGAGCGAAAATAATATGGATCCCATCTCCGAGTTGGGAAACATCCGGAGTAATTTTTTTTACTCGAAACAATTGTTTTAATCCATAGGCGCCAAATTTCGGAGTCATTCATAGTAATATTTTTACCCGAGTTAGGTCCGATTTTCATGTACAAGTTCAACTCAGATTGTCATTTATACTACGCTTAAACTTATTTTGCAATTTTAACTGAAGTTTAAGCTGAGCTTAAGCGGCAGATTTGAGAGGATTAAACTTAAGTTAACCTATCAGTTATTTTCGTTCATTCGCAATGGCGTCGAATATACCCATCAAGCATTTGGGATTGAGTATCATCGATTAAGTCTTTTAATGTAAGTTGTAGAAAAACAAAAATTTTTTCCCAATGAACAATTATTCCACTCAGAAAAAATTGACGCAAAAAGATTAGGATGATCATTTCAGTATTCAATAAAATCAGTACACCATTTATTATGAATATCTCTTTCAGTTAGTTTTTGTTGAGTGTCCTTAAATGTAAGACAAATATTCCTAGTTGGGCCATCAACAATGGCTTTTTGGCTAATTTATCAGCCTTCTAGACTTATAGGTCTTACTGTTTTATATAAATTTTAAAACGCAAATCGATTTAACTGTATTATTTTTGAGTAAAATGTTTAAAGTATCCTAGTAATAATTCAACTTATAGAAATTTTTCAACAAAATCTATTTGTTTTTCATCTGTGCCACAAAATTATTTTAGAAGCCCCTGCATTGATAGACTTCTTACAAAAACCTCAAGAGCTGGCAATCAGTAAAAAACAGCACTGGTAACGTCGAGTTCAAGGTACAATTACCACCCTACAAGACGGTGGTAACTAGTTCACCCACACATTCAAAGCTTTTTTCGCTCTCCACTAACACATCGACGTTTCTTGCTGTCATCGAAATCAATGATGACATGATACGAAACATTCATTCTCTCTCAATTCGTTTCCAGGAATGGGTCTTAAAGTTCATTCAATTGTAAACATTGGTTCATTCGATTGTAAACAACCTTCATTCGTTTCCAAGAATGGGTCTTGAAGAGCAGAGTTGCGTAAACCGCGCAAAAAAAATTCCAAGAAAATCGGTGCGTTTTTATTATTTTTCATTTCAAGTGTATTCAACTACATAAGCGGATCAAAAATTTGTAAAAAAGGCGAATTTTCGGAAAAATATTTAGTTTTAAACTATAATAAGTTGTAAGTAGTGTTTTCTGCAGTGAAAAAATATGAAATAATATAACAATTTGTTTAATTGCTAGCAAAATGCCAACAAACAAAAAGTGTGTCATGGGATGCGAGGGTAGCCAGAATTTTTTCAAATTTCCCAGTCGAGAGAAAGACGAATCCAGGTACGTAGTGTTTTATGTGATAATTACGTCGGGAGGTGTAAAAGAACGCGTTTTGACGTCGGTAGAAGTTGAAAATTTGCATGTGGTAATTGTAATTTAGATGATTTTTTGTACTAAAACACAAGCACAGTTATGCAGAAAGATGCTCTTCGAGAAAATAATTTGGATTACGTAGCTGGACCTACCAGCAGTACAGAAAGCTTTTGCCGCGATTTTTCGGAGCAGCGCCAGGTAATTTTTCTCGAAGTAGTCTTGACAGAGGAAAATTTGTAATTTCCGCTTTCGTATTCATGATCCTGGGCCCAATATGCGGCTTTTGGCTTTTTTTTTGGACGTTTAGTAGCAGTTGGGTGCTAAAGTTTAAAATTTACATAAAATTGTAGCTTAAGTCCAAAATAGAAGTGCTAAATAAAAAAATAATTTATAATATATGTAGTAATGATTAGTTTTTTTTTGTCACGAAATAAAAAACGCAAAACAGTACAAGAAATAACAAAATTAAATGAGCTGTTATATTAACGCACGAAAAGAGATAAGTACATTTTATCTTAGCTATCAAAAAATTAAATTTCACGTGTTGTCACGGAAAAAATTTTAACGGGTAAAATAAGCTTTTTTTGTATTTGTGATCCTGAAAAAATTCGAGTTTTTTGATATCCCATTTGACAATCTTGAGTAAGTTTTCGGTGAAAATCATAAATTAAACCTTTACCATGTAAAATACCCCAAAGTTATTCCGAAATGCCCAAATTTGATTTTGAGGATCATGGCATCTATGGTCAATGTTATAAAAAATGCACATTTTCACGCGCTCTCAGAGAGCGAGAAGTTTCATATCATGTCATCATTGTCGAAATGACAGCGTCATCTTAATACGACAATTTATTAATTATTCCGGGAAAGATTTTAAAACGATGAAAAACTATAATTGTGGTAATTAAACTAAAAAAGTGCTTGTCAATGATGACATGATATGAAACTTCTCGCTCTCTGAGAGCGCGTGAAAATGTGCATTTTTTATAACATTGACCATAGATGCCATCATCCTCAAAATCAAATTTGGGCATTTCGGAACAACTTTGGGGTATTTTACATGGTAAAGGTTTAATTTATGATTTTCACCGAAAACTTACTCAAGATTGTCAAATGGGATATCAAAAAACTCGAATTTTTTCAGGATCACAAATACAAAAAAAAGCTTATTTTACCCGTTAAAAATTTTTCCGTGACAACACGTGAAATTTAATTTTTTGATAGCTAAGATAAAATGTACTTATCTCTTTTCGTGCGTTAATATAACAGCTCATTTAATTTTGTTATTTCTTGTACCTTTTTTACAAATTTTTGATCCGCTTATGTAGTTGAATACACTTGAAATGAAAAATAATGAAAACGCACCGATTTTCTTGTGATTTTTTTTGCGCGGTTTACGCAACTCTGATCTTCAAGACCCATTCTTGGAAACGAATGAAGTTTGTTTACAATCGAATGAACCAATGTTTACAATTGAATGAACTTTAAGACCCATTCCTGGAAACGAATTGAGAGAGAATGAATGTTTCGTATCATGTCATCATTGGTGCTTGTGCTACGGGCTTTTAGGTGAGACGTGTGTTAGCTGTTTAGGCACTTCTAAATTAACCTGGTGCATTAACTAGAGGCAGCCAAGTCCTCTTGCCACCAATTGGAATTGGAAGATTCGATTTCCAAAACCAAAAAAGGTAACGTTTTCAAGACAGTGCACAACCTAAACAAAGGTGGTATCAAAAGACGCGTGTCGAGATCCGTTTTTAGAATCTGAAAGTTGTATAGAATCGACGGGATGGCCTAGAAGGCTTCAGGTGGTCATACTAAATCGCTCCCGGGGAGTATCCTTATCGCTACAACCAAAGCAACATTATTTACTCTCTGCTTTTCATTCATACGTATGTGTATTTTTAAATAATAAAAAAAATGTTATATTACAATTAAATGCAGATTCACGTGTCATTTGCCAAGGATTTCCCGGTAAACAAGGTACTTTACACAACCAACATGCTTTGGAATGCGGTACAAAATTGGTTGGATGTATTTTCCCAAAAAAGGGTGGAACTACGCATCTTGGTTTGCCAGTATTTGCTTCGGTAATTTATATTGATTTGTATTGATTAAAAATTGCAATAGTAGATAATGTAAGGTGAATTAAAATTGAATAGGTAGCCGAAGCAAAAAATGCAACTGATCCGCATGCAACTGTTGTTTATGTGCCGCCACCGGGAGCTGCTGCTGCTATCATAGCAGTATTACAAGCACGACATTTCTTTGATTGGTTGCATTATCGAAATTGTGCCCGAACATGATATGGTTCGCGTTAAGCACGCTATGTTAAAGCAAAATAAATCTCGTCTAGTCAGGTCCGATTGTCCAGGATCATCGCACCAGAAAGAGTAAGTAAATTGCCTACCATATTAAATATATAAACAACATGTATGCATTTGTTAGTGATAATTTGTCATGCTTTTGTTGATAATCAACTGAAGAAGGCAAATACCAAAGAGTTCGAAGTTCATGTAAACGCTTCCCAAGGCAGTCGGTTCTATGTACCGGAGCGACTCGGGATTTTTCCCGACCAAGGACTGTCATTTCAGTGTGACCCCATTTAATTTGTTTCGTCCCTCCCACAAATTGTCATCCTCCCAGCAGCTCCTTGCAGCAGGACTGCTACATATTCTCTTACTCCGGGAAGGTATCGAACCCAATCCGGGTCCGTCTCCTGACCCCGGTCATGAGAAATGGTTTTGCTGCATCTGCCAGAAAAGAATCTTTATAGGACGGTCATACTCTGTTCAGTGTGTCTCGTGCAAGGGATGGTTGCATCGGACAGGTTGTTCTGGGCTTGATCCCAAAACCCGACGTCCACGTAACTTTTATAAATCTTTTGTGGCTCCTTGCTGTTCACGCCCAAGGGCGTCCCGTAGTCTACGCCTAAGCGTATCCCCACTACCTTCCAGCAGCTTCGCTGCTCAGCAAGCCACAACAAGTACCCGCTGCTGCTCGCGCCCCACGGCGCCAACAACTCAAACAGCTGATACCACTCATAACTACTACCTTCGTAGTAGAGCTGGTAGCAATGCTGAGCATCAGCCCCTGCCCCCGTCTTCTTCTCCCCCCCTCTTTTCTGGCAGCAATCGTGCAGGTCAGGGAAACAGACTCTTAGTCCCTGCCTCCGTTTGCACCGTCTGCCAGCACAGAATATATAGGTTTGCGACATCCGCTCAATGCAGCTCCTGCCTTGGGTGGTGCCACTTTCCTAGATGTTCTGGTCTCCGCGACGGCAACCCCTCGACGGGTTTCATCGCGCCATGTTGCCAGGTCGCAAACCCAAATCATCCGGGTACCCCAATGCTTGCCCAAGGGCGCCCAGTCCCAAGGCCACAACAGCAATTGCGTCCTGGCCTTCCACAACCTAGGCGTAGTCACCCCTCACTTACCCCTAGAGTGGCGGCGTCACCCCTCATGCACTTCAGAATTCTGCAGTTCAACTGTAATGGACTAACTGGGAAGATTACGGAGATAGTCGATTTCATGAAGCGGCACTACATCCGCATTGCTGCGATTCATGAGACTAAACTCACAGCAAGATCTGCATTGCAGACCTGCTCTGGTTATAATGTCCACAGGAAAGACCGCGAGAGCGGAAATGGAGGCGGCCTCGCGTTTATTATACACCACTCTGTGCAATATCATATATTTGATCCTGGCATCGACCGCAGTGACAATGTCTTAGAACGTCAAGGCCTATCTGTCCGGTCAGGCGATGCAAATCTAGAAATCATCAACATCTACATCCCTCCTGTCACCTGTTGCCCCAGTGGATACCGCCCTAATATCGAGGCCTTACTCACTGGCAACAATCGCATTATCTTAGGCGATTTAAATGCCCATCACGACCTATGGCATTCAAACCTGCGGGCGGACAGTAGGGGTGAGATGTTGGCGGATCAAATAGACGAAACGACGTTCTGCACAATAAACGGAGACGCCCCCACACGTATGGTAGGAAGCTGTCATAGCTCGCCAGACATCTCAATCGTAAGCGCAGAACTCGTAAACTGCGTCAACTGGCAGCCGATGGTAACATTGGCATCCGACCACCTGCCCATACTTATTTCGTTCGAGCGTACCGCCGACTTCATCGTCACCGAAAAACGCACTTTCATAAACTTCAAAAAAGGAAAGTGGGAAGAATATAAATCTGCAACAGACAGCAGCTTTGCTGCCCTCCCTATCCCGACTGATGCCCGCCAAGGGGA